>NW_012027282.1:0-557 GCF_000956235.1 Wasmannia auropunctata
AATGGAACACAGATGGTGTAGAAATATTTAATTCATCCATATACACTATATGGCCCATTCAAGTATGCATAAATGAATTACCATATCGACTTAGAAGAGAAAACATTTTACTTTGTGGATTATGGTTTTATAAGCAAAAACCACCGATGGATTTATTTCTTCGTCCATTCATAGACGAACTTTTGGAATTACAAACTAACGGATTTTGGTGTGTCCCATTTGGATATAAAAAACCCATACATATTAAAGTACATGCACTTCTGGCACCTGTAGATTCAGTAGCTAGACCACTTATTCAAAATATAAAACAATTTAATGGTACATATGGATGTTCATATTGTCTTCATAAAGGAGAACAAACTTTAATTAGAAGAGGTCAGACACGTGTATATTCTGGTGATAAAAGTGCAAGGCGAAAGATAAAGCATCATTACAAACATATTGAAAAAGCCATTAATAGAGGAAGACCAGTCAAAGGTGTTAAAGGGCCTTCAGTAGTAATGCTTTTACCTACCTGTCACATTATTCATTCTTTTCCACCAGAATATATGCATTCA
>NW_012027282.1:5365-6434 GCF_000956235.1 Wasmannia auropunctata
CAGACGTGTGCTCTTCATAAACGTTATTCTGAAATATGAAATGTTTCGGAGATATGCGCAGAAACATTTTTGAAACATTGCATAAACCGTTAATGTCCGCATTCAGATACCTAGATGTGAAACATTACAGAAACATTTCTTAGGATAGTGTTCTAAATGTTTTTTTTATTAACATAACTAAACTAATTAACCTAAAAATTGTATGTACACACGGGGACAGAAATGCCTTAACATTTGAAGTTGCACGTATCGAGCGTGTTCCAATCAGAAACGCGTCTTCAGAGCGCGTTCCAATGAGAAACGCGTTCTTATTTCATCGTGTAACTTCAAGTGTTAAGGCATTCATGGCCCCGTGTGTACATACTTTTAATGCAAGTGAACTGTTGCGGTCATGGGGCATGCCTCCAAATGTGATTAAAACATTCAAAGGTAAGTGAAATGATCATCTTGTCTTACGTCAATGTAGGTTATTGCAAATAAGGATGCGAATAGACGATCAACTTTTGTCACAGCGGCAAAGAAACATCGGTTACTTGTACACGCAGGCAGATCTGCCGTCTGCTATCAAGTAACGTAAGAGATGAGCAATGAATATCCGTCGCAGCAGATCCGTCCGTTTCGCGTCTGTACAGGCAACGGTGTTTCACGGCCGCCACAAAATCACTCGTCTGTGCACACTCTTACAATTAATTAGATCCATACAGATTTTTACGTTTTATTCCTATAATTGTAAAAATAATAAAACATTTTTTGAATACATATTTTTTACAAACATATTTTTTTTAAATTTTTTCTTTGGCCCATTGCCAAAGAAAAGTTAATAAATAAAATTACAAATTGTAGACTTTTGACTACAGTTTTAGAAGAATAAATGTTAATTTATTAGTAAATATGTTTTAACAAGGAATTGCTAAAAGTAGTATTTTTTATATACATTGTGACGGTTCGCTTTTCTTGCGCTCGGATATGCTCGTCGGGCCAGGTAGGCAAGAAAGCGTGAGACGACCAACGCGTGTTAGCGTTTCTTTACCGAGGGTCAAAGAGATGGTCGGTAAGTCGGCGGGACCAG
>NW_012027282.1:8134-9409 GCF_000956235.1 Wasmannia auropunctata
TTTTGAGACTTTATCATTCTCTTCTTTGTATCAAGCATATGAAGTTGTTCCTTTAGAAGAGTAGATTTTTATACAGCAGAAGGCACTTCAGAGTCATTTACCAACCTATGTTCGAATAGGTCCAAACGGGTATTCTTACATAACTTTCCGGTATAAATTGTAATCAGGAAATACTTTTAATGCGCAAATAATGAAAATTGCTTGAATTTAATTTTTTTTCTAAACATTAGATGTAAGTGAAACAATCTTAAATCAAATTAATATATATGCCTTTTTGTTAATACTATATACTTTCGATCGTCAAAACGATATACAGGGTGTCCCGTAACGCTTAATTAATATTTCAAGGTGTGAAAGAGAATGAAATTTTGAACTAAAAGTTCCTCTTTCAATTTTGGCTCAGACCATTATTTACAGAGTTATTAATGAATAAAGTTAATCAATCAGATCGCGCTTAGCCGGAGTACGCAGGAGCGTAGCGTGCCGTACGTGCGGCTCTTCGCGCTCACTTTATATACATTCTCCCGATTACAATTTTATTCTAATTTTTCATATTAATAAATAAGTAAATGAATAAATCAATAAATAAGGTGCTAAATAAATAAATAAATAAATAAATAAATAGATAAATAAACACACAAACAAATAAATAAAAATAAATTTTATTATCAAATTTAATGTTCGTAAATAATTTGTTTATACAACTTCTTCAAAAATTGTTTTGACATGCATGATTCTTACGTATTTTTTTTGTAGAAATCGATAGAACTATCGATTTTTACTTAACGTCAATTTTTAAAGAAATCGTTTATACAAATTGCTTGTAAACAATTTATTTTGATAATTGCTTAATGTTGGCATGTATCTTATAAGTCTTACGTTTTTTTCCCTTACAATCCCTCACATAATTTTAAATACAAAATTAACGAATACATAAATAATGTAAGTAATTAATTTTTATTCTCAATCGTTATTTTTCATTTTCTTGTAACTTACAAAAATTTCTTATGTTATAAAGAGAAGAGGGATGAGAGGAAGGAATTATATCGAATTGTAAGGGAAAAAAACCGTAAGATTTATAAGATACATGCCAACATTAAGCAATTATCAAAATAAATTGTTTGCAAACAATTTGTATAAACAATTTCTTTAAAAACTGACTTTAAATAAAAATTGATAGTACCATCGGTTTCTACGAAAAAAATACGTAAGAATCATGCATGGCAAAACAATTTTTGAAGAAGTTGTGTAAACAAATTATTTACAAACATTTAA
>NW_012027282.1:9429-9949 GCF_000956235.1 Wasmannia auropunctata
ATCTAATTGATTAACTTTATTCGTTAATAACTCTGTAAATAATGATCTGAGCCAAAATTGAAAGAGGAACTTTTAGTTCAAAATTTCATTCTCTTTCACGCCTTGAAATATTAATTAAGCGTTACGGGACACCCTGTATGTCAAATTGATGTCTAATGATTTTGATGTACATTAAGTTATTTTGTTGCTGCGTTGCTGCAAACATTATTTTAAATATAAAAAAATTTACTTTCAATAAACAAGTTTAAGTATTTATTTCTTTATTCTATTTTATTGTTTTGTAAAAATAATTAATAAGAAAAATATCTCATGTTCTGTCTGCTGTTAATACTAAACACATTTGTAAACCTTCTCTTCTTATATACATTACAATTTTTTATAATCTGTGGATGTTAAGCTCGGTATATTAATTTTTATCTATTTTATTACTAATGCATAAATGTTAAGCATTTGTAGACAATAAAACAAATTACAAAAATGTCATTATATATAAAATGAAGGTTTACAAATGTCAGCATTA
>NW_012027283.1:0-733 GCF_000956235.1 Wasmannia auropunctata
TGTGCTCTTCCGATCTAAACAATATATTCTTATAGATTTCCAAAAGACCCCACAAGATATAATATATAGGTAAATTTTGTAAATAAAGGCAGCAAGTGGAAACCGAAAAAAATTACTGTCAAACGTTTAATTTTATCTAAGACTGTTTCAATAAAAGTTAACTCTCAGTGTGACCCGTTTCAAACCACAATATGCGATCCCAAGTATTCGCGTAAAACGGTTGAAATATGTGAGTTAATAGAATGAAATGTTGTGACTATTCTCGCGGTTCCGAAAGCTGAAAAACATGTAACTCAGCTCGCTTTAGACTAATTAAATTTTCATAGTAATAAATCCACTCGAATTTACCGCTCTGCTTCAATATCGGGATGCGGCCATATTGGTCAACCGTCTTAGATGAAACCCCCACCATCGATATGCTCTCTCCAGTCCTCCATGGCACATGCAGTATAGCTTGGAAAAGGATAAAAATACCACTTTGAATACTCTCTCTCGGATCTCCTCTTAACAAAGGTGGCATGGGCCGTGAACGTTCCAGTATTATTATATTTCAGTGGCCGTGCGCGTTCCAGTATTATATCTCAGTGACACTGAAATATAATAATACTGGAACGCGCACGGCCCATGCCGCCTTTGTTAAGAAGAGATCCGAGAAAGAGCATTCAAAGTGGTATCTTTATCCTTTTCCAAGTTATACTGCGCATGTGCAATAGACGGTAGTGGGGCTCGTACA
>NW_012027283.1:753-1624 GCF_000956235.1 Wasmannia auropunctata
AAATATTAAAAATGGCGTCGAATGGCCAATCATAAGATTGATTTATTCGGCAGCCTTTTATAATAGCGATAAATCAATCTTATGATTGGCCATTTGCGAGTCCAATCAGGACTCGTAACAACGGTCGCGCTTCTCTGATAATCTAGGACTCTAGGTGTGCCCGGTGCCGTATAAAACTTTTGGCCAGATTGTACTAGAAAGAGACACAGATACCACTTAGAAGCCTCTTTGTCGGATCACGCTCTAGCGCCCGTGCGCGTTCCAGTATTATTATATTTCAGTGCTCAGTGACCTTAACTCTTCTATACTACTGTGGGTCATGGACATAGGAATATATAAGGGGACAGAGCACAAAGTCGTAACTTAGGCGAGGGGAGTGAAGCCGAAAGGGGGGAAAATTGTGCCCAGTTCACTCTTATTGAGTCCCAGTTAACACTTCCTCCACAGCAAAAATCGGTTATATATAATTATAGGTCTATTATATATGTGTGTATCACACGGACACTAACAGCCAATCAAATTTGGACACAAATTACCTCGTTGCACCATCCCGCAGTGGCTTCCCCCCCGCAACTTTGTACATACTCTATCCCCTTATATTCCTATATCCATGCTGTGGATATGGCATAATACGCGATTCCTTCCTTTAATTACTTGTTAAAATTTATTTGTTAATAGATAAAGATACATATATTTTCTTGTTATTAATTTATTAAATAATATTTGAAATGCAATTTAAAAAAAATTTTTTGTTTAAATATATTTATTTTTATGCGATATTTTTTCACAATATCTATATATATAGTTGCTCCGTGATAAAATGTGTACATACATCGAAGGGTTAAATACAAGATCAACTGATGTATATATA
>NW_012027283.1:1644-2316 GCF_000956235.1 Wasmannia auropunctata
AACGCACAGCCATTTTCGCTGTAAACAATTCCCCGCTCGCCGCGACGTCGCGTGTCTCGCGCTAAGTAACCGCGCTCGATGGACGGTCGCGTGCTAGTATTGGCGATGGGCCGGACTCGCCGAACGGACACTCGCTTATTCGGCGATATTCAAAAATTAATATCTCGTTAAATATTGCAAATTTTGCAAAATGGTAGAGGACTTTTCGATTCAGTTTAGTCCATTCTATCTACCCATGAGCGGTCATACACCTATTCTGAGACACCCTGTATATATGCGTATATCGATTAACCAAGAATATTATTATTTTAATATCCGATTCAGCAACTTTTACGATAGCGTATGGATGATAGCATCTCATTAATTGTATACATTTTATACACGTATATGGGAATTTAATTAACAATAAGATTCAATTAGAAATTTATTATTATTTTGGTCGCTTTATAGAAAAAGACATCAAAGAAATATAAGAGAGATCTAAAAAGTTCTTGTCGTATGTCTTGTACACATGTCACACTGTACAAAATGCATGTATTAATATGTATACCAATTGATTTCGAGGATATAATTATACGTACGTATAAATATCGTATGTATAAATATATCTTCGACAATGCACATATACGGCCAGTGTGCATGCGTGTACATATATGTGTGTGTGTGTGTGTG
>NW_012027283.1:2605-6937 GCF_000956235.1 Wasmannia auropunctata
GAGAGAGAGAGAGAGAGAGAGAAAGACATTGAAAAGTTGATCTATAGACAAAATGCGGGTCTGGCTAGATTCCAAAAAAATTAATTCTGTTTTAAAACAAGCAAATTATCTATATTTTCTTTTTCCGACAACTGCACAATTATCTTTACTCCATCTAAATTTACAACAAAAATAAAATATCTTTTTATAGAACTTAAGAAAAATGGATTTGCATGTAAACAAAATTCGTGGAATTATGCATACGCGTGTTTGACAAACATATAATAAATGTATATGCTATATATGTATATTATATACGTATATATGGTATATTTCATCGTAAATTTATTCAAGCGACATTTTGTTGATTTTGCTTACTTATCGATCTGGCTAAGTATTTATTAGTAGAACCCTCGCTTATTGATTGCCCTGAAAAAATAAGGTCAAATCGTTTAAAGGGTGCCAGAGCAGCTTCCTAGATCCAACGAAGCTTTCATAAATAATATTAAAGAGAATCTATCTTTTTAAATTAATATGTATATCTGTAATTAATTTATCATCATATCTTGTGTGCAAATGTACGGCGAGAATATCGCAATCAAAGAATGTAAGTAAAAAGATTTCTCTGTAGGCGAATAAAAATATAATTTAAAAAATTTTGTTTTTGTAAGATTAAATATCATATTTTTTCTGTTAAGAATTTAATATTCTTATTCAGAGTTGTTACCTATCTCTCTTTTTTCTATTTTTTTCTCGATATAATGGCGTGAAATAAACACTAAATGTGTAATACAAAAAAGAAGATGTTTTGAATACACATATCTAAATACCATTATAATATAATACTAAGGTTTCTAATTCTTTAACTTTGTGAAGAATAAATCGTCAGTTACAAATAGAAAACAATTATTATTTCTCAATTCTCACAAAGACAGATAAATGGATGAGGGATAAACGGAGAAACAGAATTTTTTCAGAAAACATATAGTACCTCCTTATTAATATATAATTAATATTTAATTTATTTATTAATGTATAATAGCTTCTTATTAACACTTAATAAATAATGTAATAATCAATGCACTAATAATTTCGACAATTATCAACGACTATAAGTTAATATTTCGTTGCCAACAAATTTAATTATTTTTTGCTGCTCCATTTTTTCGTTACATTTCTTTTCTCCAGATACTTTGAGATACATTCGCGTTTGTTTTTTGGCTCGAATCATCTTCTCAAATTGCGATCAATAGATAGCCGTCAAGACGGCGCCAAAACGCGCACTTTTATCCTACGTTGCTATAGTTTCCCGTAATTGGTGCGATTGTCTTGGATAAATATTGAAATAACACAAGTAGTACTAATATAAATGCTTTTTTCTTCTTTCACGCCTTATTATTTAAGCATGACAAGTCTAATGATCCCGCAGAAATAATCCCAGTAAATAAAAATAGATTGAAATGAATTTGACTCCGTAGAAAATGTATTTCTGTTCCTTAATACGAATAGAACTAGCTTAATGCTTCTTATTATTTATAATTTTAAATAAGTTGGACCCATTTTTATAAATAAAAACTTTTTTTGGATTCAGAAGAATTAAAACAATGCATTTCCTATTCACAATTTTGAAATGAGTAGCATCTATTTCCACGGAAAATAATTTTTTTTGGATTCAATTAGATTTAAAAAAATTGCATTTGCTATATGCATTGCAGAATTTTGAATTGACCAATATTCACGATCCACTTTTTTAAATTGAACTTATTTCTGGATTGAAAGGCTTAAAAAATTTGCTTCATGCAATTCCCTATAAATGAATACAAAAGCATTATTTACAAGGGAATCTCACGAAGTGTCAAATTCTGATTTTAATGAAACTTGGTACACTTTGAGGTCACATAAATAGATGAATTTAGAAATTATCAGTTGGTGCTAAAAAACGGTTTAAAAGGATGAACCACCCCTTATATGTAAATTAATTTTTTTTTCTTTTGTTATATCTCGAAAACTCAAGATATCAAAAAATATTTTATACAAAAGTTTTACTGTAAAATTACTTCTATTCATTTACGTTAATAGAATTTTTTTTAATGATTATTTTCAAAAAATTTTTAAAATATAATTATTAAAAAAAATATTATTAACGTAAATGAATAAAAACAATTTTACTGTAAAACTTTTGTATATAACATTTTTTGATATCTTGAATAATTTTCGAAATATAACGAAAGAGAAAAAGAATTAATTTACATATAAGGGGTAGATTAATCTCTTTAAACCGTTTTTTAGCATCAACTGATAACTTCTAAATTCATTTATTTATGTGACCTCAAAGTGTACCAAGTTTCATTAAAATCAGAATTTGACACTTCACAAAGTTCCCTTTTTAGGCATTGAAATGAATTTAGATTTTCAGAAGTTTACAAACATTAAAATGAATTCTTTTCAATCCATTTTAATCCATTTTTGTTTTCTAGGATAAGAAGTATAAGAACACAAGCACATGTAACTTTCGTTCTCCGAAAAATAGAAACTTTTTATTAAATCGCTCATGACACATGTAACCGTTTTTGCAGTTTTGCAAATCAACTTTTGATGAAATAGAATATAAATTAAAGTAGCTTATCTCAAAAAGATTGGAACTTAAAAGCTTGTGAACGAAGATACATATATTTCACAGAGCCAGAGTATTTATGTTATTTTAATGCATGCAGTATTGTTGCATTTCTATTAACTTATATATTGGATGGGTTAATAAAAAATTAAATAAATTGATATTATTAAAATTTTTTGTATTATTTTTTGAGTAAAACTAAGATTTACTCAGAAAATAATACAAAAATTCATACTTGAATTAACAAATGTAATTGATTCCTTCTTGCAGTTTAATTTAAGTGAACATCCACACGCAGTTTATTAATCTATATATATGAGTATGGATGTAATCTATCATGTTTATGAATGAGCACTAAGTCACTAATAACATTGTCATCGCAAACCTAGCCGTAACGATTTATAATTTCTAATCGAATATTCAAGGAAAATATTTCTTCTTAAAAAATACAATTATTAACGGAATTTTTTTTATGTAATTAAATTAAAGATACGGAAAATAATATTTAAAAGAAGTTCATGCATTTTAGGCGATTTGGGAAGCACACGGGGAACGTTGGATTTATCTTTTTTTTATTCAATTTCATGACTATAGGATAAAAAGTATAAAAACACAATGAAACTTTCGTTCTCCGAAAAATAGAAACTTTTTATTAAATCGCTCATGACATAATTTGCTGAATCCGAAAATTAAAATTGTTCTAGTATTCGGGAAATATTTTTTTTCACATTTTAAACAGAAAAAAGCAACAGATGATTTTATCATTTTGTTAAAACATGTCTGCGAATTTTTCTTTGTTTTTATAAAAATATGTTTTAATGTTATTTAAACCCTCATTCTATCTCATCAGGGCTTGATAATCTACAACCTACCTTAAGTTTATGTATACATTTTAATTATTGCTTTGTCATAAAGTATAAAAGATGCGGAAAAATATTTAAAATAAAAAAATGATACGGTCTGAATTAAAGGGAACATAAAATGTTCCCCGGAAATAATAATAAAAATAATTAGAAAAAATTAATTTTTCAAGGTCATACAAAAAGTCTATATCATTATTTTTTATATCAAATTATATAATTTTTATATAGTATAATATACCTTTAATTATTCTGCATATAAAAATATTAAGATGAAACTATCGAAAATTCAATAGTTTACGAGTTATTTTATATTTTATATTTTATTATGACCCTATATTTTGACATAAAATATATATCTCATAAGCTATTGATTTCTTAATAATTGCATCTTAATACTTTTATGCAAAAAATAATTAGATATGGATTGATTGGAGTGAAACACTCAGTTGTTTTTAAAAAAGTATGCAATTTGCAATATAGAACAAGGTATTTTTTTTACAATTACCAAGAAATCAATAATTTATGAGATATTTCATATTTTAAGCGATGTCGAAATATGGCATAAAGTATAAAATATCTCGTAAACTATTGTATTTTTAATAGTTTTACCATAATACTTTTATATACAGAATAATAAAAGAAATATATTATACTATGTAAAAAAAAATATACCATACACGAGCTAAATTCGACTTCTTATATTTTGCAAAAATAAATATATTATAAATAAATATTTTTTTTAATTAATACCTCACTCGCTAAAAATTAAAACTGTAACAATTTTTTTATTTTTGTTAATAAAAAATTGGCAATAAAAAATAAATAGTAATTTTTAACAAAATATACTTTTTCAAACATTTGAAAAATTAAACTAAA
>NW_012027283.1:6957-9828 GCF_000956235.1 Wasmannia auropunctata
TTAAAAATTAAAAACATTTGTTTGAAAAAAAAAGAAAAAAAATTATAATTTTGAATATGATTTATATGTATAATATTTTATAAACTAAATATTTTTTTTATTTATAAAAAACATTTTTTAAAATTATAATTTTAACATTTTATTAAGGTCATTTCAGTTTTATAATTATTTTGTTATTTATTTATTTAATTTATTATGTTATTTAAACTACAATTTACACAATTTATAAAATTGTAAGAGTGTTATTTTCGCATTTGTAGAATTTGTTTTTAGCTAATTTTATAAAAAGAAGTTACAAATATGTATGAATTAAAGATTTTTATTATTATCTCTTTTATTATTATCAGATTAAACAGATCATGTTTTTATCAGTAGTGTAATCATTAGTGTAATAAAATGTAGTTTCCAAAATATAATATCTCTTTCGGAGACTTATGCCCAGTATCGGCGAATTTTCTCTATTATATAATATTTTGTACATTAAATATGTACACACACGCACACACACGCACACACACACGCGCGCGCGCACACGCACACACACGCACACGCACGCGCACACACACACGCACGCATACGTGTGTGTAATATATAGCCTCGATTATATAATATAATATATAATATTATATAATATTTTATACGTAAGAATTACATAATATTTATACATTTTTGATATAATATTTATTTAATATAATGTAATATTTATATTAGGTATGTATATATATATATATACATATAAATAAATTGTAATATATGTGTATATAGGTGCAAGATAATTGGGTAGTCATGGCTTCCGAAAACGGAAAGTTTAAAGTTATATGTCGCTCATATAATTGATAAGCTCTGTCAGAGAAGAATACCTCGACATTGGATATTTCGGCGCTATCATCGATGGTCTTCCTAAAGGTTCTCATTAGAGATTATGTTATCAGGGAAGAGAAGTCGGCCATTCAATTCATGGCGTTGCTCGTTTATGCGCATAGTATCGCCGATCACCAGCAACCAAGGATCGCGAAAAGGAGCAAACGACGCTCGCCGGACATCGACGTGACGCGTCGCGACGCGACGCCAAGCGGGCAAAAATAGTAGCCCCTGCCAACGCCGACGCCGACGCTGAGCGTCGACCATCTCCGTTTGTCAGTCGGGGCGTCGTTGCGGGGATGCTTCGGTAGATAGTGGAGAAAGCGGCAGTGATCGCGACACATTCCCTGGGAGTGGATCCACACCCATGTCTCATGGTGACGCGCTGTTACGCAGGGGTGTCGGGGGTGCGTGATCGCGCGCGAGATATATCGTCGCATTCAATATTATCTATTCTTTCGTTACCGCTTTTCCGTCGCAACTGACACAGTTTCGCGTGACTTTTTTCCTTGCTCCTCGATGCATAGATAAATTTTGAGCTCACGAGCATACGACGAGGTAATCGTGATCTTCAGGTCGTATGGTGCGCGACGCAACGATGTGGCGGATATCGTCCAGATGTCCATCAAAGTGGCGGTAAAGTACTATAATTGCGTATAATAGATGTACCTGTAAGAGTTACAAGACTCGCGTGATATATATATATATATATATATATATATATATATATATGCATGTATGTATGTATATATCTTTTTTTTATATTGTTTTCAATTAAACATTTCGTATTCTTAGTTTTACAAAATTGGTCATTATTTGTTAAACGGATTAAAACAGCCTACAGATCTAGCTATGCACTTAAAGCTAATTTGTATTCATTCGATTATCGATTTTGTTTGTCAAGAAGATCGTGTTCGAAATTCGATATGCAACAATGGAAATCGGACAATCATTCAACTCTGCGAGCAATTCTTTTTACTGTACTCTACAGTTGGATTTATTCGGAAAGTGGCTAGACTGCGTTGAATAATGCCCGAACGTGTTTGCTATATATAAGAATGTTGCATATTGTAAGATTTTCGCGCGTTATGTCACTCCGCAAACTCGCATATTGGAACATGTCTCTATATGAGCGTTGCGGGGGATGCTTTTTACGAGATATCGCGCGCGTAATCGAATAAAAGCGTTCGACGACTTCGCGGATGATACTGGATTAATTTCCGACATATATGTGCTCGTGTTATAGCTACAAACTCGCTTAACCGAGCGATTGATTTTGCAATCTTTACATAAATTACCTATACGCAAATTATGCGAGCACGTGGCTGCCATATGCAACTATCGTTATATTTTCTGTTCAAAACGTTGGGTCGATGTAGTTACTTCGTGTGATTTTACACAATCGCGCAGCTTGTCTATGTTTATATACAGTTTTTTTAAATAATCATAAATAACAAAATATAAAAAAATATAGAGGAGATCGGAGCTGGTTGATACAGTTTTTTTAATGAATTTTTTACATGTAACTATAAATAAATGAAATAAATACCGCAAAGATATTTATCAATAGCCACATGCTTCAACAACAAATTAAGAAATTATTTTTATAATTTAATAATATAATTAATTTGTATTAATGGAAAATGTAAAGTGACGCAACAACCGGCCCCATATACGGGGTCAATTGTTACAATTACTGGAATCAGTCAGCTTTCAAAATATAACGCGTTTAATTGAAGATAACTTAGTTATCTTAAGGAATAACATAACTTTATTTATAATTTTCAAATAAAATATACACATTAATGTAACATTAATGATATAAATATAAATGTTTATCAGTCTTTCTCTTACATAAATCACAGTGGGAAAAAATATAAATATAAGATTGCACTAAGGAAAGACTACAGAAATCTAACATTATTTTAAATTTGTTTCGGTTGATAACAAAAATAAACACTGTAACAACAATATACCTCGTCACAACCAGTCCCGATGTTACCATATTTA
>NW_012027283.1:9848-11505 GCF_000956235.1 Wasmannia auropunctata
ACCATGGACGTACAAAATAAAGGCCAATTTTAGGAATTTTTTTCCAAGCGTATACTAAAACCGGTCAAAATTTAATATAAAGTACATTATTAGTTAGGTTCGAAGGTACAAAAAAACGTTATTTTAAAAGTTTTTCACTACTAAAATGGCGGCTCCAGTATCCGGGTTAGTCGATGCAATTATGTCGAGCCCTCTAAACGGGCGAACCGGCAGATTTGAGTCTGGAACAAAAAACTAAATTTTTTCTTTAAATATATATCATAAACTAATAGACTACGTAGGGAAATTTAAAAATACCTTTTTTTCGAAAAATGGTGAGCATATGAAAAGAAAGTTCATTTTTCACATAAAAATTGCGTAATAAATGTTTTATAAACAAAAAGTTTATAACTTATCGCAAAATCCCTACGTAGTCTACTAGTTTATGATATATATTTAAAGAAAAAATTTAGTTTTTTATTCCAGACTCAAATCTGCCGCAGCAGCCGGTTCGCCCGTTTAGGGGGCTCGACAATCGCATCGCCGAACACTGGAGCCGCCATTTTGTAGTAAAAAACTTTTAAATAATGTTTTTTTGTACCTTAAAAGATAACTAATAATGTACTTCATATTAAATTTTGACGGTTTTAGTATACGCTTGGAAAAAGATTTCTAAAATTGGCCTTTATTTTGTACGTCCAAAGGTGGCCTTACCCCTTAAAGTTCCTTCACGCTCTAATTACTGTGATGGCTCTAATAGGCATTATTTTTCCTTTTTCATTTTTAAATAATATTGTACATTGTATATATTTTGAAAATGTTATGTAATAACATAGAATTTATCGAATACTAGCATTACAACATCGTATACACACGTTTGATTATTCTTTAGAGAAAGTGAAAACTAATATATGGTTATACTTTTTGTACGAAATACTATGTATACGAAGTGAATATAAAAAAAGTTACTCTATCTTTTAAAATATACAGTGAATATAAGAAAAAATTACTCTCTTTTTCAAAATATATAGTTCCAGTTTTACGTTGTTCTTAATTGTTTAGTATTTTCATACACAATTAACTTCGTAAAAAAGCAACAACAATTCATTTCAAAATATGCAAGTATCGATGTCATGCCTTTTTTGAAAGAATTGTAAAAATGTTTTAAAAATATTTATGCAAATACTTTTTAAGAATTACTCTATCATTTATTTTAGGTTAATATAATGTATTTATAATAGTTGAAAATCGTATATATAATTATTTTTTTAAAATAATATATTAGAATTATATAAAGTTTTTGTTATTATAATATATTTATGATATAATGTATGTTCAATAGTTAGAAAACATTAAAAATTGTTTATAATTTTTATTTTAAAACAATATTGGAAATTATATAAATTTTTTGTTATGTGCATATATACACAGAGTGTCCAGTAAATTGCCTGCAATACTTCGGAAGGTGATTCGGGACCCAAAAAGAAAGATAAAAGATTATACCTGTAAACATAGGTCCAGAAATAAATCATTTTCGAGTTATAATTAGTTTTATGTTAAAAAAATTGTAATTTATTTTTCTTAATCATAATTATAGTATCAATCATAATTTATAATACTAATCATAATTAGTCATAATAATTCTTTTTTTTTATTCACCATGTAGAGGCACAGTTAA
>NW_012027283.1:11525-13715 GCF_000956235.1 Wasmannia auropunctata
TTTTTTATTTCTGAAAATATGCTATTCAGCAAAATATCTTATTGCAGCATGACTGCAATGTTTTTGCGGAAATACTATATTTTTTATATAATATTACCGTTTGTCATTTTGCAGCAATTTTAAATGTATCAACGTAGTGCCTCATGTATCAACCAGCCCCGATCTCCCCTATACTCGTATATATCATAGAAATAAAAATGCTTATCAATTTATAGAAAAAGGAAGTATAAATTCAAAGAAATACTTTTTCGGAATGTAATATAAAATATATTTAAAATAATAACAAATTTTGCGATATAAATCCGTATTGTACGGATTTCATTAAATATCGAAATATATAAATTATTCTCGAGGGGCAATTCGCGTATTGACAGAAAACTCGCTCGTATATATTCATAATGACGTAATATCATGATGTCTCGCGCGTTTTTCTGTATGACGTAATCTCAATGTAATTCTTCGAGCATCAATAAAAAGGAACTAGAGTTACATTGTTATCGTAATATATGCAGGATCATAGGAGGAAACCCGCATTTCGGCGAGAAGCGGAAGGGTGGTAGACGACGTTGAAATGACGTAATTTGCTTCCCAAACGCCTGATAATCATCCAGTTTGAGGGTGGGCCCGGTAGCATCATAATGAATCGAGAAAACGAAGAAGTATGTTGGCAAACGCGAGAGCATCCATTTATCCTCTATTTTTAATTCTTTTCTTTTTTTCTTTTTTCTTGTTTTTTTTATCAACTAGCACTATACAAACACGCGCTTCGCGCGCGCTATTTAACACTTCTTATGCAACCTCAACCTCAACATACACATACTAACATCAACCTCAATATACATAACTGTCAAAATGCAATGACACAGCCGCTTACACGAAGTTAGCGCAGCGAGACAACCAATAATTATATTTATCCACATCCAATTTCGAGAAATGCGAGTTATCGACTTTACATGTACTTTTTTAGATAGGAAGATCCAGAATCTGTTGAATCAAATTTATTACAATTGTATTAATTCTATTAACGAAGAATTTATTGCCAACTTTTAACGCTAAAAATAATTCAAGATATATTTACATTTCAGTCAAAAAGTGAGATATCCGAATGTATAAATAATTAAGAATGCTCTTAAGAAATATGTCTTTGCGTTTAATTTAATTAACAAATACAATATGCTCTTTTTCTTTATAATTGTATGTATATTGTATTGAATTATCTATATAATTATATAGTTGTAATGAATTATTATGATTCTATGACAAAAAATATAGTCATGATTTTTTAGTAATTACAGAAATTAATATTGCCAATATGATATAACAGATCTCAAAGATTTAAAACTTCAAATTATCAGTTTTATTAAGATCTTACTTAAAATATGATGTTCTTGATGCTGTGTTATGTCTACGTAAAAGTTCTACTTTTACTAATAAATGGCTGAAAAGTACATATGTAGAAGACAGGGATTGGAAGTAACTCGATTGTTACTTGTAAGTAACGCCGTTATCGTTACAGTTACTTTTTTGGTAACGGATTGATAACGGAGTTATTTACGTTTTTCGGTAAGGGTAACAAATTTGCAGTTACTTTTATCGTTACTTTTTGTATTTTGAACCTATTTATGACAAAATTTTCGTATAATCGTATTTAATTGTTATAATTATACTTTCGTATTTAATCTTCAGTTTTTAGCTGTAATTCATGATTTGATATTATTTTAACGTTGTTTTAAATACTTTTAATCTGTAAAAGACACCTGGGTACGAATTTGCACCAAGCGAATTTTTTTAAAGTTTTATATCTTCTGAAAATAAAAAGCAAAATGAAAGCAAAATATGTTCCTCAATGTAAAATTGTCTGACCAATCGATTGGTAATATTAAATTTTCGAAAAAAGAACGTAATTGTTTTCAAATTTTGTGTTAAACAAAATCATTCAAAAGAGAGGTGTCCTTTACGAGTTAAGATGTTAATACGGTTCTGTGATTGGTTTATGCCGTTTACGGCATATTAAGAATGCCATAAATTAATCAATATCACAAATTAAATTGATAAATAATTCAATAAGATATTTACGTTAATAAGCATCTTAAAATACTGTTTAAAATTTATTGTGAAAAATATTAGAATTACATTTCAAAATCGAAAATTTACGTAGGTCGCTTTAAAAGTTTTGCGGTTTAGCTATTT
>NW_012027283.1:13735-14360 GCF_000956235.1 Wasmannia auropunctata
AAAATTTTCGAGCCATGATTTTCTACGATTTTAAAGACGGTCTCACTCGACAACAGTGTTCGCAAAAAATCAAGCAATTGTTTGGCGATGAAGCACTATCCTTGGCGACTGTTGAACGGTGGTACAACGAGTTCCAGCGTGGACGTGTTTCGCTCAAAGACGAGCATCGTGAGGGACGGCCTGCCACTGCAGTCACTCCAGAAAACATCGATGCCGTGCACAACATGATAAAGGCAGATAACCAATGCACATACAGGGATATTCAGGCATCATTGGGCATAGGTATGACCCAAATCAGAACCATCCTGCATGATCATCTTGCCGTCAGAAAGTTTTGCGCTCGGTGGATACCACACAATTTAACGGAAGCTAAAAAAAAAGCGCGTGTGGATTGGTGTAAAAAAAATGCTTAAAAAATTCAACCGAGGTCGGGCAAAATCAGTGTACGACATTGTAATAGGTGACGAAAGTTGGATTTATTGTTACGAGCCAGAAAGCAAGCGACAATCGGCTCAATGGGTCTTCAAAGATGAGGAGAAACCCACGAAAGTGAGACGCGGACGAAGCTCTGGCAAGAAAATGGTGGCTTCTTTTTTCGGACGCACTGGTCATCTTGCTACAATTC
>NW_012027283.1:14380-26215 GCF_000956235.1 Wasmannia auropunctata
AAAACTTTTAAAGCAACCTACGTAATTGACGCGTAGTTTGTAGAATTGGATACGTATATATTATAAATTCACTCTGAAATATTAAACACGAAGCTAGAAGCTCTAGTTCGTATCGAAAAGGCATTTCTCTTCTCATTAATTTAATTTTTCATATCGGTCTACATTCATTGTTATATTGCTTTTATTAATAATATATATAAAAAAATTGTAAAGATAAATTATTTAGATTGATCTTGTTTTAGCATTAAAAAAGTAATGGAAAATTATCGAATCGTTACTTTTTAAATAACGATAACAGTAACGAGTAATGAGTAATGACTAATGAGTAACAGTAACTAGTTACTTTTAAAAAGTAACTTTCTATTCCCTGCTAGAAGATTAACAATGCTAATTTAATACAACACAAAAACTATCCAAGACAAAGTTATTACTTTTGTTAGATGTAACATTCCTGCATGTCGATTAATTTTCGATGAGCGTGCTCTCGTGTTTTCCTCTCTGCGCTCGCAAATAATCGACGACCTCGCACATTAATCTTTCAATCTCAGCAGCGACCGGTCCCTCAAACGCTGTGCGGCGCGCTGCAAAAGGAACCGAACTGCAAATGCCTGGTATTGACGGTACTTATATACGGTTGTCTCGCGGCAGTAACATGGTGCAGATGCGCCAACGTTACCAAGGTATGTAAAAGAAAGTTCACACCTGATTGTGTGTCATGAAACTATAATGTTATGCTCCTACTAACAGATTGATACATCAAATTATTTCAAAATATAACTATTTTGAATAGTTTCAATAATTATAAAAAATTTTTTTATCTTGAAAATTTTGAAATATTTCTAGCTAAAAAGGTATTATATTTAAAGTTTTTTAAGTATATTAAATATATATCTTCTTTTTATAATACTTTATATTATTCTCTTCTGAACATTATGCACAGTTAGTTCAATTTGTTTTATTTTACGACTGTGTTTTTCGACTTTTTATTTTATTTACTTACATTGATTATTATTATAATTTAAAGGTACAATGTTATCTTTTTTCCAATGTATTAACATTTTTACGTTCTTGAATCTATGGCCAACTTCTATAAGATGGCACTTTGGAATTAAATAGAAGAAAGCTCATTCTAGCCATGAGAACATAAGATAATCATCTTTCAATTATAATTTGCGCTGAAGTTCAAAATGAAGCAGAAACGTTTATTGTGTATGGATTATTTTATATTTGAAATTGCGCACTACTAACTGCGTTAGATTCATATAGCCCTTAATTTATAATATCTAAATTATTAATCAATACATTAATAATTTGAATCTTTATATTAATTTAAATTTGTTTTTTGTTTCGTGTGTTACACATGAATCATTTTATTTGTATGAGTTTTAAGTATTTCAGGTATTTAAACGTTTTTAAAAAAATTTTCATAAACGTGGAAGACTTTTAAAAATTTAAAACTTTTAAAATCAGTTTTGAATAACATTCAAAGCAATTTAAGTATTGATGCGTATGCGTGCGTGCGTGCGTGCATGCGATTCAACTGTTTAAATTGCCAATTGTTATGCCGTAATAAATAATGATAAAATAAATAATCTTAATACATTTTGAATATAATATGCAAAAATACCATGCGATTATCTTGTCATTTCGTAGTATTATTTGGAATTAAACAATTTTTTAAAATATTAAAAGAATCTTTAATTGTATATAATATTAGAAATTTTAACATTTTGTTAACACTTTAAAAACATATTGTAATATTTTACGTTATTATTTTAATCCATCTTTTTTATATATAGATACAAATTATATCAATTTAGTTTTAATTTTAAGATTATTAAATTAGTATATCAAATATTTAAATAGCTTATAAAGATTTTTTAAACACAAGAATTTTTAAGCATTATATAATATATAAAACTTTTAAAACTTGAAGATTATAAAAGTTTTTCGACTTTAAGACTAAAGATTTTGGATTCCGATTAATATTTATAAACAATTCAAATTTGTATACTATTAAATTCTTAGGAAACTTTTAAAAGAAGAATTTAATACCTATAATTGCATCCATTTTGTGTGCCGCACGTATGAAATTCTCTTTTGTAATCTTGTAGCAAAAATATTCTTGTTTTTTAGATTATGGTCAACTTCACCAAGACCCCCATCAGAAGTACGAGGCACGTATCATCGCCCTGTGACGATGGCTATATATATATTCCGGTATGTATGAGCGGAAGACTGATATATGGAAAAAGAGAGAGGAGGGGAGAGAGGAGAGAGAGAGAGAGAGAGAGAGAGAGAGAGAGAAAGGAACTCTCCTTCTTCTTTTTGTTACAAGTTAACCCTGTATTGTTCTTCTTTAAAAAAAAATTACTCGACGAGGAGTAATATCGATTCCCCTCGCTCGGATCTTTCCACCGCTCTGCACGCTTGGATGCACGTCGCACCGCCCCCTCGGCTTTTCCATCACCAACTCGGCCTTTTTCCCTTTCTTTGTCATATAGGTGGCATTTATGGGAATGCTGTATCTGGTTTATCTGGTGGAGTGCTACCACTCACCAATCAGGATCGATCTACTACACGCGGAGAGCCAGGACAGCGTGCTGTCCAAATTGGCACAACTAAAGATGGCACAGCCGCGGATATGGTGGAAAGCCGTTTCCTATCACTATGTGCGCAGGAAACGGCAGATCACACGTTATAGGAACGGAGATAATTATACCACCACGCAGGTGACGCGCTGCATCGCCTTTTATCACATATATGCTTTCCTCTTTAACCCTTTCAGGCGCAAATTCTTGGATTTATTTGACACAAGTCGCTTAAAATATTAAAAAGAATTATTTAAAAGATCAGAATTTAAAATATATATGACTCTTTATATACATATTTTCACGTTGATGAAACTACAGCCTGTCAATCCGAATATTAGATCCTCTGTTTTAAGATAGTAATTTGAAATACTGAAGTCTTGAAAAGCTTCAAATAAAATAACCAGTCTGACACAAATCGTGTAGATGCAAATATTTCATTGCCGTACATCGCGAACACAGTGACAATTGATTATAGCGATAACGAAAGGTTTAGGACGCGCCTTGACGAACCTCCTCTTACCCTCTCGCTCCACAGGTCTATTACGAGAGAGTGAACACACACTCGGCCACCACCCATTACTATTACGACTATTGCGGAGTGAAGGACATCAGTAAGGAATTGATACTCGAGGCCAAGATACCGATCACAAAGATTACGCTTACCAAGGGCTTCGCATTTTCAAACATAAGGTCTGCTACGGAATTCGAGGAAGCACGATCACGATTTTTTGCCGAACAAGTACGAAAATATATATGTATATATATGTGCGTGTATTTGTATGATAATTGTTGTACTATTATTTTGTATTAAAACAAATTCAAATTTGGATCTGTTACGAACGAAGAAAACTTAAATAATAGAAAAGGAAGAGGGACTGTATTAATCACTTCATGCAGAAATATTGTTATAGGTATAGCACAAAAACTTATACATTTGTTTTTTCAGGAACTAAGTGACGACTATATGGAAATGAGAGAAGGTCTTGATCTCGGATATAATGTCAATACGATGCTGGTTGCCGTTCTAGGTAACCCGTGGTTCACGAACCGCTATGTTTACTGGTGCCTGAGCGCCCTCCTGCTTAGCTGGCCGTTACGAGTAATCATCGAGTACAAAACACAATATGCCGATTATCAGGTAAAATTAATGGAAATAATATTTTATCCGGAAAACATTTTCAATTCAGTCGTTTCATTTGAGATTTTATTATTATTATTATTATTGAATTAATTGTTACACACACACAATTTCTTTTATTCATTATCTCATATACCTATATAATTATCTTAACTTTTATTCGTTATCGTATTCATTCTTTATTTGTTATAAAATTATTATTTAATTAATAATGTTTTAATTATCTTGTAATGTCACACTATAGATTGTACACGTGATTATATTATTAAAGTAAAAATCAGGGTTGGGTAGTACCTAGTTAAAAAGTTAAAAAGTTAAATAATTTTAACTTAACTTAGTTACATTTTAGACTCTTAACTTTTAACTTAACTAAGTTAAATTTTATCTGTAACTATTGACTTATAACATTTTTGAAGTTTATAACTATAAATAAAGGCGTCATAAGACGCCGCACACCTGCCTACAAGTAATGACTTTTGGGCTGCGTCTAGGTGCATTTGGATATTATTTTATTCTTGTTTAACATTCAGTGAACAACAAGGATAAAATAATGTACCGTGAATTTTTGAACTCAACCGTCGCAGCCCTGTGTGTTCATTGGGTATCGCGTGTCACGTGCGACAAACAAACATCGCTGGTGTGTAAATTGTGCAGAAGACATTTGGTGTGTCAAAGTGATTAATCTCAAGTCTGTGATTACAAGGATTGTAGAATCGCGGAGAAACGTAAAAAACTATTAATGTTATTTGTAAAATTGAAACCCTGACATCAAGAAATAAAAAATTTAGCTTTTAACATTTCAATTACTTTTTTATTAACTTAACTTTTAATTCAATTAATTTCATTATGGATTAACTTGTAACTTAAACTAAGTTAAATTTTTAGGCTGTTAACTTTAACTTAACTTAGTTAAAAAAAATTTTATTTACCCAACCCTGATAAAAATATTGTTGATATTTCTACTTTAACGCTTACTTTATATGCAAACCAACTAGAAAAATCATATAATGTAAAAAAATTATGTAATTTTATTTAAAAAATGGCGATAATATAGAGACCTTGATAAATCGGTTTTTTTTTAATTGATTATTTGCCTTCTTTCAGATAACTTTTGTTCAAAATATTTTTTACTATGACGCATTTTTTTAAGGATAATAACTTGTAACATTTTAAATGTCTTTTCTTGTATATAGGTGATAATATCTTCTTGTATATAATTATATAATTTTTTTATAAATTTAGAAAACTTCAAAATCTTAAGAAAAATTGTTATCTATTTGAAGAATTCAAGGAATTTGCAAAAAAATTTCGGATTTTATCAGATTTCAGGATTAATTTGCAGTTAAATTATTTCTTCAAAAATCTTGTTTTTATTTTATATACACTGAATTGCGATATTTTATGTTTTGCAAATATCAAAGTGTTGATATAAAACTTAAGTGTTACTTTTAAATCTTTAGATAAGTTTTTTTTACTTTGTAAATTTTTTCTTCAATATTTTAATGTACATAATGAGATAATAATAAAATTTATCTCAGTTTGAAGTAATAGTCAAATGTGAGCCGACACGGATATTGGTGTGTAATAATTTTTATTGTTACATTATTCAGCCACACGCAAAATACACACTGCATTTTTGTTGATCTTGAAGAACAGTTCTTTACATGAGTCTAGAATTCGATTGTAACGAATTAAATTAACTACTAATTTAATCTTTTTGATGCTAACGTGCATGTATAAGAATCCCCTTCCCCCAAATTTGTAAAGAAATTATTTATTGCGAAAAATATCACCTCAGCTGAGAATCGAATCCGGATTTCCCTATTTGCCAGGCAAGCGTCCTACCATTCGACTACCGAGGTATATATAAGATGATATTCTTTGCTCTAACTAATATATAAACAATAAAGACGCCTTTTTAAGGCAACGTAATTCAAATAAATCAAAGAGAATATCATCATGTTTCGGTAGTCGGTAGTCGTATGGTACAACGCCCGCCCGAAAAGTAGGGAGATCCGGGTTCGATTCCCGGCTGAGGTGATATTTTTTGCAATAATTTCTTTACAGATTTGAGGGGGAGGAAGGAATTCTTATAGATGCACATTAGCATCATAAAGAGATTAAATTAGGTATTAATCAATTTAATTCGTTACAAGCAAATTCCGGCCTCATGTAAAAAACTGTGTTTCAAGACCGACAAAAATGCGGCGCGCAGTTTGCGTATGTGGCTGAATATTGTAACAATAAAAATTATTACACACCAACGTTCAGGTTGACTCATATTTGGCTATTATTTTGATATTTTAGATTATTCTTGGGAGCCAGATTTCTTTCTAATTTAATAAAATTTATTTTTAATTCTTTTTAAGTCTATTAAAATTAAAATTATATTAATAATTTTGTCTAGAAATGAAATTAAAATATGTAGTTGGAACACATCAGAGAATATCTAGAAAATTTTTATTCAAAATTTAATTAAACACATTATGTAATTTAAAAATCGAACATTTTATTGTTTCTAAATGTGCGATAAAATCTACAAAAATAAATTTAGAAATCCTCTGTTAGGTTACCAAGCTATTTGGTGTAAATTATGATACACCAACTTCTGGTGAACCCATCCATGCATCCATGAGCCAGCTGAGTCAGCCAGGCTCCTATATGCTAGCGCCCAGTTATAGCGAGGCATTATTGATGGAACCAGCAACGCCTCGCAATGACGAGCTGCAACAAAGACAAGAAAATTGGCAAGGTCGAGGAGAGACGAACGTTGCAACCGACATGGTGCCCAGCTATTCTGAGGCACTTCTCTACGAACGTGCCGAACAATACGATCAGCGGAATACGATTGTGAATACTGCCGCTGCTGAATGCGTAAATAACGTGGACGATCCGAGGCGAATGCTACCATTGATGCCATGCGAATGCCACTGCCCTTGTCCATGTCATGGGAATACGAATGAATACGAGATGAAGATGGACGAGCGCAGTTATGCCGAGATTGCGACCAGTAGAGAACAATTACCAATGAGCACCGAGATTGGTGATACCTTCGAGAGTGAACTAGCGACGCTACGGACGACGGCCGACGGTCGATTACATCCCCCCGTAAACGTGGCTCCCCATTCTATGGACGATCTTCAAGCCGAAGCTTCTCCAAGCAGATGCAGCAGTTGTGGCAGAATTTCTGCCAGCACGCAAACAATCAACACTGACATCCTTCCTCGTGTTGTTGCTAGGAACAAGTCTAACGAAAGTTCACAGACTACGTCGGCGGATTTCATTTCCGGTAGGAAATCCGAAAGAGAGCATCGAGCTATACCCCGCGACATTTCCGAACCTAATTTGAGATCACGATCGGAACTCACGGGTACGTTCTCAAAAGGGAACGTCAGGAGCTTGGAGAATATATTGGAGAACGAAGAAGATCTACAAAAAACTGGCAAAACTGGCTTTACCAACTTAGAGTTGAATCTTTCATATGAAAGACCACATCCTTCTGAATGTCAAAGGAGATTCCCGGCCTCCCTTCCGCCTTCTTTGACTCATCACCGTTCCCTTTCTCTTGACGAGACGACTGTTTCTCCGAGGAATATGGGTGCCATTCCAAAAACCGAGCCGCGTAGCAGAATTATGGTGAATCCTATGTCAAATGAGGCCTGCTGGAAGTTACCCAACTCGAAGACATACTTCTGCTTAAAGTCGATCCTGAAACAAAACAGGCGCAGCTATACGCTGGTGACCGCGGACGAATTCCAAAATCTCGAACAGGATGCTAATCGTAGTTCTGGGTACCTCGACATTCCCGCCAGAGGCGAAAAGAGTAATCATAATATTCAGGTCGATAAATTGGTCGATCGTTCACGTTCGAGGGAAAGATTAAATCCCAGGAGAAGGATGCCGTCTTTCGAGGAATTTACATCGGGAAGAGACAAAATGTATATCAATGATCAAAAACAGGAAAACACTAGGTAAGTCTCATCGTCATCTTGTTAATTTTGTTTCATTTTAAGTGATCGGCAATTTTTCTACGTGCATACGCATTCTTTGAGCATATCTATAAGCAAGCTTTATCAATTATTATTGACATTATTTACTGCTTATTAATATTGCGCTGTGTTTTGTTACTGCTTACTCACCATATAATGGTGTATTATGGCTGCATTCTGGTATATTAATGGCTGTATTGTTATTAATTGGTAATCATCTCATAATCATTGTTAACTTTCAACTTGGCGATGTCTTTATAAGTACATTGCTCTCCTGTATTTCATTCTCACGATTAAAATATGTTTCAAAATTTTAAAAAATTTAATAATAAATCTAATTTAAATTAAATATATATATGTATATATTTATTTGTTTAAATTTTTTCTAATTTATTATTTTAATTAGTTTTATTTTATAAATCGAAATATTATTTAAAATATGAAAAATAAAAGTTTTAAATTTTACCTCATATCTTTTTTCTTAAGATAATTTTTAATTTTTCTCCGCCAAATTGAAAGTTCTTTTATAATGTATGACTAGGAGTTAAAGCAATTACCGCTTACAAACAAATAAGACAAAGAATATTGTGTAATTTTGAATAAACACGATATTCACAGTCTAATTTCTAAGAATACGAAATAACTATCAATTGCTATAACTTCATAATACAGTATATTCGTGCGAGTGGAATAAATTGATACTGTCTTTGTAGAACGCTCATTTTCGCCAGTCCAATACAAGAAATTTTTCCTGGCGATCCTTTCGGCGGCAAGGATATTGTGCCAGTGAGAAATCTGAGGGAACGTAACACCAGAGAAGGTGATCTCGCTAACGATTCAGCAATGCTCGATCGGCCAAACCGATCTTTAGCTGTTCGAGATGCAAGATGCCTTCCGACTGATTATCCGACCAGGAATTCATTCCGGCCCGACAGCAACACGTATCCGTTACCACACATTATGCATCTTCCGTGGCATAACTGGCATGAAAGAGAACTCCAGCATTTTTTACGCAGTAGACATCCACTCGAGGCAATGGGTACTCCCGCTAGAGCGGAAGAAATGCCGCGAAGGTATCGAACCGACGTCTCATTTCCTTCCTCCGATGGGTTATTCTCCGAACGCGCGAATAGATGGTCGACGAGCTCGAATGAGTACGATGATAGATCTTGCGAGGGTCATCCAAATAATTCGAAGTACTTATCAAATAGAAGACATCATCAGGCAGCCGGTTTGACCAGATCGCTCACCGAGAGAAGACGTCCGAAGGTCGCTCGTCTCGATAGGAACTTCCGGAGAAGCTTCACAGGCAGGGTGGAAGATTATAGAATGGAAAACGCTAGACGGACAAATTTCAGTATCGAGACGTCATTGTAACGAGCACATTAAATCTTGGGATGCCAGTTTCATTGGTCTCGGTTATACGTGACCACGATTAATTCTTCTGCTGTGTAGAATTTCCCTAAATTACCGCAAAAAAATTACAATATCAGTTAAATTGTTTGATTGCGATAATTAAATGTCGAGTGAAAAATATCTTCATTTTATTATAACTCTAAAGTTTGTAGAAGTAACTTTATCAGAAACTATTAATAATTAATAATTTTATGAAACAAAAAAACGATTTCGATTTTGCATAAACAATGTCATTGTATAGAGTTTAATAGTTTTAAGAACGTCTTGATAAACAGATATTTTTATGATTTTAAAGAAAACAGCAGATTATTAACTCGGAGGTCAGTTAATCCAGATCGTTGGCGCAACTCACTTCTAAATAAGATTGCTAGTTTTTCTTCGTTGTATACAATATATAAATGGAACTATAATCTAATTGCGACAAGGAGTAACTGGGGATTTAGCTGATCCGAACTATCAGCATGACTCAGCCGTAAATTGTTACTCCTTTGTTTTACGTACGCTACTTGTATCGTAAGTATCCGTCCTACTACTTTACGAATTAATTAGATACGCAAACGGGTTATGCAATTTTTCAAAGAATCAACATTCCAATGCGGGCTATTGCCCTTAACGCCCTCGCTTAAAGGCACTCTCGAAAGAGGACCACAATGTTACGCGTATTTTACGGAAATTTGACAATCGGCTATCAAAGAAGCTCAAAAAAACCGCGTGCATTCAACGTTAAATATAAACTATAAGTTACATACAGTTTAAGGCGATTTTAAAATCGTCTATTTTCTCCAAAATATTGCTGTTTTACCGACGATTTGTGCGCATGTATGTGTGCAATATTGATGTAGTAGCATTTACTATCACATCGATATCGCATGCACACATCATAACAAATTGTCAAGCCCTTAATCTTTTATATTAGAGATCTAAGCTTAATTCTAAGAACTCAACATTTAGATGTTTTCCATTTAGTGACACAAGCCGACACAAGTATCGTTTTGTCTCTGTTACTAAATGTTAAGAAGGATAGAATGACGTTTGTATCGACTTATTGTGTCCCTAAATGGAAAGCACTAATTGTTTTAGTCATGTATAATTATATTCGCAGCTCAGGCTGCTCCCATTTTGTATAATATCAATAAACTGCCAAATTTTTATATGAAGCAAATATTGGCACGCGATGACAGCTCTGAACGCCGTATTGGACTAACAATAATAGCGTTTTCGGACGGAGCGGATTTGATCACTCCGAGAGCGATTAATAATGTCACATGCTCTCCTCGTTCAGTTAGAAATCTAAAATAGAGCATGTGACGTCATTATTCGTTCTCGGAGCGATTAAACCCGCTCCGTCCGAAAACGCTATTATTGTTATTATGGATGTGGTCTGACGTAATTAGGTAACAAATCTAAATTAATTTTTTTTCTCAGCCAACCTTTATCAGTTTGAATTGCACTAATGCCTAATATTTTAATTATGGAAAAGAAATATTAAATTTGTAAATTACAACTATGTTATTGGTGTACTGGAAAATAATCACGTCGATCGATAAAACAGACAATTTTAAGATTGTTTAAGGTGTCTGTTTTACCTATAAAAACGCAATAATTGTTGTGCAAAAGTTTTCGTATTACTTTTACAGATTTGAAAATTCTTTTCCAGAATTAAAGTATAGACAATAACGGAATGCGGATGAAAGTATTATGAAAACGAAAAAATTTTCGAAAATTACAGTTTTGTTCTCGACTTCTAGTTTATATTGCATTGACTCGTAACAATATTTATTTGGTATAAAAGTTTTATACTTTGTATAAAATAAGCGTCATCCATAGTAGGGCTTACATGAACCCAGCAAACACCAAGTTACATGTAACGTACTTGTTAGTTGTAATTTCTCACTCAACAATATAACTATAATATAACATGTGTTACATCATCAGTTATATTGTTGAGTGGGAAATTATAATTAACAAGTACATATAGATGTAACTTGGTGTTTGCTGGGAAAGAAAGGTAATGCTTTTACTAATGAGCCTAGGTGCTTTAATATATGAGAAAAGATTGTATGAAAATTTGTGTGTATGTATGGGTGCGACAATAATGTAGTAGTAGTAGTAATAACATCAATACATCACTACTCACTACTTCATTAATATCGCACGCATATACATGGTGTTCATTAAGTCTCGGACCGGTCTAATATCTTTTGAAAAACTAAAAATTTCGAAAATCGCCGAAACACGTGAAACGATTTGTCAAAAAATCTATCTTTTGAGGGGGGTTGCAACCTCCCAACCCCAAGGGGGTGCGTGGAGCGCGAGGGGGGAATAAAATCTTAAATGGGAACAGGGGTCGAGTGGGGGCTCATTTGAAAGGTCTTTTCGAGACGAATTTAAAACACTATGCATAGAGGGCGCTGTAATCACTTTTCGCGGAAATATTTGACTTTTAGTAATTTTCGTGCATTTTTTAAGAGTTTAAAAGTTTTTTCAAGACAAATCCAACGTAGGATCACAGAGGTCGATGCGATCATTTTCCGCTGTTTCCAGTTATTATTTCATGTCTATTCCATAATACCGCCTGCATTAGCATTACCCGAGATATACCACGTGGAGGTTGCACGGTCGGATTTACATCTCTTCGGGATGCTTGATTATGTAGTGAATCCCCTTGCCTCTCACTTGTATGCCGTCTTCTGCTTGA
>NW_012027283.1:26564-29840 GCF_000956235.1 Wasmannia auropunctata
TTTATTGCTCTTATTCTTAATTTACGCCCATTTTAATTGTAGAGAAGTAAATCACATTATTTATATTTCAACATTATTTATATCAGTAGAATAAGTATGAGCTCTTAAAATACATTGTATGTATTTTAAAACGATTAAATGAATTAATTAATTAAATTTAGAATAAATTAATAAACAAAATAATAATTATCGCGCCGGTAATTAATCGTCGATTTAATGCGCCGCACCTGACGGCGCGCTCTTAATGTCTTATGGATAGTTGGACAGTTTCAACAGCTCACTATTCAAGAACCCTTGACACCTCAACATTTTGCTATTAACATTTTCGAGTCAGTTTTTCATGAGGAATACGTAGATGCCGGCTCCTGCGGGTGACCTGGATCACCCGTATATATATATATGCATAAATAGTCGGTAAAACAGCGATATCACGGAGTTCCATTAATTACTCCAGCATCACCTTAAGAAGCTAAAAAAACCTACTTTAGTTTATCTTTACAATTTATATTAAAATTCAAAAAATTTTATTTTTTATTTTATATATGTACTATACAAGAAACATTTAAACATAATATGTCAAAGTACAACTGAAAGCAAAAATATTGTCCTGTTTTAGTAGAATGAAGTTGAGTTATACTTGCACCGATCTTCTTTTCTCTAATGATGAGTGAAACCTTAGAAAAGAAGGCGCAATGAAATTCGTAGAGAAAAAAGCTCAGTGCAAATATAGTTCTACTTATTAAGTATATTTAAATCGGACATTATTTGCTGTATTGTACACGACGTATATAAAATTATTTAAAAAATTTTTTTTATAATATCTGATGAGAATTACAGTACGTCTAAAGCTCAAACAATTTATAATAAAGTGTCGGATTTTTTATCATAAAATAAATTAAGTACCACTTTACGAAAGAAACGTTATTTTTGGCACAAAATGCAAAATAGATATATACGTGTATGAATTTAAAAATAAATATTATAAAGAAAGTCTAAAATATTTGCTTGGTTGCATAGCACAGTGGTATAATATGTATAATATGTATTTAAAATAATTACCGTCCAAAGTTGCACAATAATTGAGGTAGTTAAAAAAACTTATTAAATACACTTTCTAACATTGACACTGTAACATTTATGTTTTTAAAACATTTCAAAAATGTTTAATTTCTTTCATAAAAATGGCCAATTATGCTAAGATTTCCTGAACATGTATTACCAAGCCATGACAAACCAAATTTGTGGTTTTTTTATAATTTTATTTTTACAAGTTTATGTATCGCTCAATTGCTACAACAACGAAACAATTCAAAAAGCCAAGCTTTAAAAAAAAATGAGTTTAAATGTTTTGAATTATAAAAAATGATTTTGTAATATTAAAAATTAAAAAACAATTTGTTTAGATATAATAATTAGAAATTATAAAATTAAAAATCTACTTAATTAAAAAAAGTGGTTTAGTAAGCCAAGCCAGGATAGTCGTGCTATTTGCATAAAATTATGTATTTCGCATTAATGTACACTTATAATAATAGAAGAAAAACAAATGCAAACGTTTCGACTCTCTACTGGGGTCATCCTCAGTACGGTAATATAAAGTGTTTATTCCAACCTACTTTCTCACTTATCCTCCTATACACCCTCCTTACATAGTACCTTACATACCCTAAGTAAACGACAATCACCTTCCTTGTCAATCCTTAATAAAACGTACTTTTCAAGAAAGCAATTTTATTTCCTAACGCATACTGATAATCAGGATGGATAGGTAATCGTAAAGTTATCGCAATTTATATAACTCACAAATACAAAAATGCAAAAAAAGAACGATTATTTAAAGAAATAATCGTTTTTTTTTTGCATTTTTGTATTTGTGAGTTATATAAATTGCAATAACTTTACAATTACCTGAAATTTCCTGTAAATACCTAGATTCAAAATAGTAGCCTATTTATAATCTTATATATAACAACAAATAGAAAATTAAAATACACATATAAAGTGTCGGAAAATTGATAAACCTATGAAAATAACTGTGATTTCATGGTAAAAAATATAATTTGTTCTAACGTATAAAAGTACACAAAAAGTTTATTAATGAACTTAATAATTATTAGAAATTAAAAATTATGAACGTTTACAGTTTTTATTCAACATTATATTCTGAGTATTGTCCTGTATGAAAAAAGTGAGGAGCTTATTTTACACATAGACAAATAACGTCCCACGCAATCAAACGAAATGCAAGACTTTGACACACATAATATCACTATTAGGCAAAGAAATTTTATTATATTGATGCTTTAGCGAAATAACAATAGGTATAATTTAAATTACTGCTCTATTGAGGATGATCCAGTAGAGAGTCAAAATGTTTGCGTTTGTTTTTCTTCTATTATTACAAGTGTACATTAATGTGAAAATATATAATTTTTATACAAATAACACTACCCAGCTCGGCCTATTTTTTTTAATTAGTTAGATTTGTAATGTTAATTTTGAAATGCAATTTTGTAGTAACGTTTAAAATTAATAGTAACGTTTTAAAATTAAAATTGATTGTAAAGGAATAAAAAGTATGTTCTTTCTTTTTTCCTTATGTTTTTGTTTTTTTTTTGCAAGCAAACTAAAAAATGACATTTTGAATTATGTCGTTATATAGCAAATGAGCGATATATGTATATTTTTTATAATATATATTAATAAAAATGATTGCTTTCTTTTGCAAAGTAGTATTTTTATTTTATTTTATTTATTATAAAATCACAGTTTTTTTCACAGGTTTATCAACTTTCCGATTGTCATTTTATGTGTATTTTAATTTTCTACTTGATTTTTGATATATAAAATTATAAATCGGATACTATTCTGAATCTTTTAGCGTAAAAAAATTGTCTTAAACATAAATCATTTAAACTGACATTGAGTTTATATAGTAACCTTAAACAAAACAAGGTATTAATAAGAAATTTCAGATACTAATCTTATCGTAAAATTATTGCAATTTATATAACTCAACACAAAAATACAAAAGAAAAACGATTATTTCTTTTAATATTTAATTAAACAATTGTATGTATTCTTACTCTTACTAGCTTAATCTAAACTTATACTTTAACAAATCGAAATTTATTCTGATCTGTCAATTTGCGTATACTATTTCTATACAGTATGTCAGGCCTCTCTCTCTCTCTCTCGCAATTGCAAAATTTTATTATTTATTAAACTGAGTTTAATAGATATGACCGCGCGCGCGCGCGCTCGCACACACACACA
>NW_012027283.1:30636-33142 GCF_000956235.1 Wasmannia auropunctata
ACACACACACACACACACACACACATTTAACGTTAAATGCTGCGAATATAGAGCATATAACAAAATGTATAGAAATCAAATCGCTAGACATAGCGCGCTAAATAAATTGGCAACCGCGCTTCGAAAGTGAATCCATGTATGCATGTACAATTGATTTTTCGGGAAAATGTGCCTCGCTAATTTAGTCAAGCCAATTTGAAAGTTAACGCGCAATTTATAATTAAGCGTTACGCTATTACAAAACGTTGAGCGTCAATTATGTATGCAAACTGACAGGATTTGTGACCATAAGCAATATTTCTTTGGATTATTGTTTATCGGTCATTTAATAAATCTTTGTTTAGAGCTATTGCCTATATTTCGTGATTACAAAAATTTACAAGTATTTTGTACATTTTGATCGAGCTGATTCGCACTAAATAAATATATTCCGTGGTATTCTTAAATATTGTATAATTCTAAAAGAATACAAATACGTATGTATTCCACGTTGTTACCCACTCTTTTGGCCTTTATTTTTAGTTCATTACTAAAACAATTTAGAATTATAAAAATTATAAAGAAATTTATATTATATATAAATGAACGACTATAATTATTATAATTATTTTTCTTCGAATTGCTCATTTATATTTGCTCTCGCAAGTGCATACAAAAATTACAAAGGAAAATACTTGTAACTAAAAATGGTCAAGATGTGTAGCAATATCAGCATCCGCATTTTCACTTTTTTTATGCATTAGATTTGTTCAATACTTCGCGAACTAAACGCTTCCGCATCTCTATCATTTAATTGAACGAAATTGAGAAAAACAAAAAGAATAGATGATAAAGCTCTGTTTAATGACTGACTATAGCTTTAGCATCTATTTTTTTGTTTTCTCTCTGTCTCGTTCAACGAGAGGTGGAGAAATCGTTAGCTTGCGAGCAAAGTGGACAGGCCTGTTATACAGATCTTCATTGTTCACGTTTAAATATAAATGGCAAATCAAAAATTTCACTCGTTACTACTTGTTACGAATTGTATTTAAATTCGCGTACACGCTATGCCACGCACAGTTCAACAGAAAATAGATGAAACGATACGGATTTACGAAAATTCTTTCTATGAATTAAAAATTAAAATTAACTTTTTTCTGAAAAGCTTTTTAAATAAAAATTATGAAAGAATGAGATCAAATTCTCTTCTTTTTAAACTTTTTATTTAGTAATATTGCAATAGAAAAGGCAATAATAAAAGATTTTTTTCATTTAAAGTCCAAGTAGTTCAAAATGAAAAGCTCGATATCAAACAAGCGAATTTTATCGATTTCTTTCGAGGCATTTATCTTTCTCGTGGTTTGTTCGTTACGAAACTATTTTACGTATATATCCATTCAAGCGATATTAGTTTAAAGTTCCGTATCTTCCTACGGATAAGGTAAAGCGAAGTGTAAAGCGATAGCTCAATTAATTAACACTGCACGCGTTATTATTGTCAAGTTCATGTGCGCACAGTGAGAAAACGCGCTGAGTTTTTGATAAACTGTTCACTTTCAATCGTAAAAACTTGACGCGTGCTCTGTACGCGCACACAAAAAAAAACACACACACACACACACACACACGCACACGCATGCACGCACATGTTTTACCAATATATGCCTTCGTCGTGTTTATATGTATACTTTGGATTCTTAATTTTAAGGCTAAAAAAAAGAGAAAAGTCGCACAAGTATTAACACGAGTCTAGAGCTTAAGGTGACTTCGACCTCGAATTAACTTAATCGATGATTAATCCAACCGACGAAATTGTCTCCGGAAAAATTTTTATAATTCTACATAATTCGTTTATTTCTCCAATTGTTTTTTCTTATATATGAACAAAATTTTATTCACATTAACAATTAAAATATTACAGGCATTACAAAATACGAAATCACCGATTAAATTAATCAAGATCTTCTCAAAATTACCTTAACTCGTTGCTTCGAGGCTGCTTCACGGCATAGATACACGGAGTGTCCTTATAAAAGCATCATTTTTTATTTACATGATGAATCGATTTGAAAGAAACTTGGGACACCCTGTGTAGACATATTATGCCTGCGTTAAAGACTCGAACTGCGCATTATGGATGGTATGTGATAATTTAATTGTTTCAGCCCGAGACGCTCATTAAATCGATGATGATATCAAATATGCAGGATTGGGAACGTTGTCTTGAAAAAGCAACGTGTTATTTTTTGTAAAAAGTTGTTATTATTTAAAAAGTTACTGTTACTTGAAAAGTAACGAGTCGTTATTTTTTCATTACTTTTTGTACTACTAAAATAAATTTAATTACATTTTAAATTTATATTTGATAATCATTATTAAATGTAATATAACAAATATTAAAACTATATTAAAACTCTCTAAATTAGTCTGTATATATAGAGCAAGTTTTTTTCTTTGTATTACTTATTTTTATAGAAAGTTAAATTTATTGTTTTTAAACATTAATGTCAAGATCGGAAGAGCACAC
>NW_012027283.1:33162-41497 GCF_000956235.1 Wasmannia auropunctata
ATATATATATATATATATATGTAATGCAAATTATGTATTTTCAATACTGATAGAGGTTATCGGAATGTAGATTAGAGACATATAAGAGACATTGAGATCTTATAAGCGACATTGAATATTTTTCAAAAAATAGATTAAAAATATATTATAATAAAATAAAAGTATAAAAAAGTAGCGATTCGTTACCGTTACTGTAAAAATGTAACGACGTTATCATTACCGTTATACATAGAAAAAAGTAACGATCGTTATACTGAAAAAAAGTAACGAAAATGACAGCGTACAAGTACCATGTTACTTCCCAAACCCTGCGAATGTAATATATAAAAACGATTTTTAAAAAGTCGAAAGTATTCAGAAACTTTATACTCAGTGCTTTAAACACATATGTCCAAAAAAAGATAGATCGAATACATACCTGTAAATTTTCTAAAAATGTTCCAAAATTGTTCCTACAACACGATTATACGGTCTTCGAAGCTGAAACAGATAAAGAGCTCATAACGCGCCTGACGACTGAGGCCGTCACGAGAATCTCAGGGTCGAGTCTGACAAGGAAGTAGCGTTAGTTTTTGGCGTAGCAAATATACGAAAATTGCAATTTTTATTATTGCATTTAGATTGACAGACAAGCCTTTCAAAACAAACGATTTTTCATAGCAATGGCAAATGCGAAATACGGGAGCTTTGCGTTATTTAGAATTTTAAATAAGAAAGGCGAATGCATCGTCGTTGAATTTACGCCAGACTATGCGCAATTCACACGTTTTGATTTCGTTAAAAAAACCACTTTGCTAATAAATTAGCACAAATGATCAATAACAAATGGGAACTTTACGAATGTCCATTCACACTATTCGCAAATCTCATACAAACAGCTAATTGCAAATCAGTCACAGTAGTCTCGATGCGAAACCTGCCGTATGCTATATCTATACGCGAGCCGATGAGCGGTTTGCGAGCACCCGAGACTATGGAATTTCAATGACAGTTGATCAAGTAAGAATAAGCTCAATCGATAGTTTGCATTTGAATTATTTAACAAGTGTATTATTTTCAAATCGTTTCAAATCATGAATCGCGCAGTCTGGCGCAAGCTTTAAAAGTAGAGTAGTAGAACTTTGCAGAGCTTTGGGATTCGTCAACTGCCATACTACTGTTGCGACATAGCGATCGTACAAAAGTATGAATATATGAGCGAGCTGCTCAAAATTTTCGTTGTCGGACGCGCAACGCCGCGACATGTTCGATCCAAGTTTAGGAAAACAGATTGATTCGCGTACTCGAGAAAACGCTTGTCAAGGGTAAAAGAATCGAGGGAAAAAATAGAATAGCTTTCTTACTAAGGATGTTCATACAACGAAGCCGTATTTTTTTAGCGAAGTGCAACGTACTTGACGTTTAGGAAAATAGTGTTTGATTCGCGTCGTGAAAGTATGCTTATCGAGTAGATTGTTACACGAGTATGTATGTACGCATAGCTACGAGGGCAAGTCAATAAGTTCTTAGAAAATCTGTCAGAGAACGCTCGCAGTGCCATGTCACTTACTTTTTGACAAGTAGCAGTAGCATCTTTCATCCGATTACTGTCAAATTTTGAGCGGAATTCATCGCGTGGTTTCATTTCTGTAGACGATTAAAGCGAACAACCTTTGCATTTTTTGCAAGAGAGAAAAAAAAACGAGTTTCGTGCAGTGATCAAACATCTTATACATATGAAAGATTTAACGCCGAAAGAAATCAAAGCCGAGTTGGATAATGTTCATAGCTCATCTGCACCAGCGTTTGCGACTGTATACAATTGGATGAATTTAATGAATTTAAACGTGGTCGTACATCCACATATAATGCACCTCGTTCGGGACGTCCAATTGAGGCTGCTACGACAGAAATTATCGATGAAGTCCATGATATTGTTTTGACTGATCGACGAGTGAAAGTGCGCGAGCTTGTTGAGGCTACAGGTATATCACATGGCACAGTGATTTCAATTTTGCACGAACAATTGGGTATGAAAAAGCTATATCGGCAAAATGGGTGCCGCGTTTGCTCACTGTGGACCATAAGCGCGACCGTGTGACGTGCCCGGCACCGATGGCCAAATTCAACGAATTCCGCTACGAATTGCTTCCCCCATCCAGCTTATTCACCAGATTTAGCCCCCTGCGACTATTTCCTGTTTTCAAACCTGAAGAAATGGTTCGGAGGAGAGATTCACCATCAGAGAGCAGCTCATTGCCGAAACAGAGGCTTTTGAAGGGTTGGACAAATCATATTATTCGGACGGCTTGAAAAAGCTGGAGAATCGTTGGAAGTGTATCGAACTGAAAGGAGACTATGTTGAGAAATAAAAATAAATCGATCAAAAAAATGTGTTTTACTATGTTTTTTCTAAAAACTTATTGACTTGCCCTCGTATCGCACTATGAGCCAAATATAACGAGCCAATGAATAATTCCGTCGTTTAATCGGCGCTTATAATCCATATGATGTACTTTTAGGACGCGCATAACGGAATCGATTTCGCTGTCTCTGTTTTCGAACAAATTAACGATACAAAACTTATGCCGTCTCAGAAAAAGTGCTCTTCTAATTAAATGTCGTTATAAATCGAAGCTAAACACGTGATAATGAGAATATAAGAGCGAAATCATGCACGCATACCCGTTAGTGTAAGTCGTCTGTAGTTGGATGTGTTACAGGATATGCTACTTATTATTATTATTATTATTATTATTATCAATATCATGGGTAATATAAATCAACACACGATATTGCTATAAAAACAATATGGCGTAGAATAATAAACGTTATTAGAAAATGGAAGAGGTGAGCTTTGTCGCTATATGTCAAATAAATCAAGAAATATGCACTGCATTCTGCTACTGTATTTAAAGAAAAATAAGATTTTAATAAAAGCTATGACAGTGAACGCTAAGTGATAAAGTCTGTATAACATCGAGTCGCAAAAAACATTCCACAGGCTAATATTCATATAAATAATACAGATATACAACGTGTACACTTAACTTTACCCTTTAAAATGGAGAATATTGTTTCATGTATATATAAAGATTTGCGCGCCAATACGCTTGAAAATTTCATTAAAATCACTAAGAGTGGACGCCGAAAAATAATATACATAAGAATCGCCGCAGATACGCAATATTGTGCACGTAGAATCATCAATTTATATACGACGCATGCCATGGGAGTTCTCGTCTCTTGAAAATAGTTTAGAATCCGTTTCCTCCTCGCACACATTTTCGCCTCACTTTATGGAACATGTCGTGTTCTTACTTAACTATATAATAAATATATTTTCTTTGTATGTGAAGTTTAATCGTTTTCGCGCGAACTAAATAGGGATTACAAATAGGACTCTTTATTCAGTTGGACTAGCGTTATCAGTAGACGATTATGCCAAGGCTAGTGCTCAACAGACAACATACACTTGTTATACATCTCGTCTCGATATGCAACGTAAAGACTACTTATTAATCTTCGTGTAACCTACCCGTGTATAATACACTCGATAGTAAAGCGTTTTACTTCGCCAAAGCGAGTACGAGTTGTCGAATTTTAGAAGATATACTCCCTGCAAGCAGAACAGTAACAACTATAAATGATTAATTATCTTCGGCAAAACACGTGCGAGGCACACACGTGCGATTAAATAATATTAAAAAATTTTATTATGCTTTTTACCTCGCCCGGATATTGATGACTTCCGGCGTAAATTTCCTCTTGGGAATCTCTCCTATATATCTTTAAATAATATACGAAATAATATATGAATACAAAACTTGTGTAATTTAAATTGGAATTGTGTAATTAATCTGCAAACATCTGAAAGCAGGCGATATTGAATATAATACTTACAGGTACTATAACGCTTATGGGTGGTGTGGTCGTTCTACGCTCAGGCCGAGCGTTATCATTCACTGATCCGCTCTCTAGATCTTCTCGCGATTCATATTCTTCCTCGTCCTCGTCTTCTTCAGATTCGCTTATGTATACAGATACTTGGTTTGTCTCTGGTTTTGACCATTCGAAATAAACTCCGAAACCAATGTCATAACCGTCTGTCGCAAACTCCCAAAACAGACACGTACCGTCCTCGTGCGTTGGTACTCGCACTGTGACGGTCTCGCCATGGCCGACCTTAATAACCGCGTCACCTGTTTCCCTTCTAATTGTCTGCTTAAATTCTTCCACGCCCTTTCTCGTCCACATTTCTGCAGCACTAATGGGTGGCCAGTCTTCCACTTCGTCCGAATCTTCATCATTCACGTTTTCGTTCGTGTTATCTTTGTTGTCGTCGTCGTCGTCGTCATCTTTGCACGTTATGTTCTCTGCTCTTTGGACATTCTTCTTTTTTGTCTTCTCCTTTTCTTCTTCTTCTTCTTCTTCAGTTTGATCCTCGATAACTAACTGATTCTGGTGAAGTTGTTGCATGTATTGATGATAATGCTGTTCCTGCAATTGTCTGATCAAAACGCCCTGTTGTTCTGGATTGCCAGGATATTGTTGCTCTGCATATACTTTAAACTGATAATACGTTTGCTGATTTAAAGCATCTTGAATTTGTCTCCTCTGAGTTTCCTCCTTTAATCTTTCCTCCTCCTGTTTCTTTTTCTCGTCCTCTAGCTCCTTAAGTTTCTTTTCCTCTTCCAGTTTTTTAGCTTCCTCTTCTCTCTTAAGCCGTTGCTTCTCTTCAAAATCCCTTTTTTGCGCCTCAACTACAGTTCTGAATAATGGGCACAATTTGTCCAACAATACTATAAAACCTTCCATCGCCTGTTCTTTTGATATATCTCCCAAATTTTGCCATGCCAAGCGCCTATCCCTTCCAATCATGTCCAAGACACCTAGTGGTGGTGCATTTTCAGCTGTGCATTTTCCATGTGTAACTTGTTGTGTGAATGCCACCAGTTTCAATTTATCTTCGTAAGAGAGATGGACAGCTTTACCTTCTTTCTCTAAATAAATTAAATTTTTCAATAATAATTTTGTCAAAAAGTATGATACACCTTAAACTTAATATTTATTTAATATTTATTTATTTATTTCATACATTTTAAATTTATTACGATATTAAATCTATATATTCTTTTAACACTTCTTGCATTTGAAACATTCATTTAGTACTATCACATCTGAATATATGATTTTTCAAGATAAAACAAAACAAAACATTATTAATAATTAATATTTTGTTTTATCTTGAAAAATATTGCATGCATATTGCAAATTATAAAACTTAATCTTATTCTATATAAAAAATTTTTTATAATTGCATTTTATAAATCACAAAAAATGTGTGTGTGTGTGTGTGTGTGTGTGTGTGTGTGTGTGTGTGTGTGTGTATGTGTGTGTGTGTGTAAACACACACATGTACACAATTTCTCTACAATCATAATTATAAAATAGCACTTAAATTAACAAAACAAATAATAAAAATTATCCTCCAGTTTTGTATTATGTTTAATGACATTTAGAATAAAATTTTTATTAGAATTTAATTATTTTTCTTTATTGTAAAAATTAGCACAATGAAAAAGTATAATATATCGAATGTTTGCATGAAGAAACATAAAAGAACTTTAACGGAATAATTTCATGTAATCGATCTAAATAAATGTGATCTCGTGTTGCATCATGACGAGATAGCCAAGGTATCAAACGAAAAAACTGTCGGGTGCTCACCTTTGTAAAAGTTAAGCGCGAGCTTGTAGAGTTCTCGCGTTTCAAAGCCCCATAGTTGTGGCTCGCAATTTGTCGTTGTAACATCCACGTCATTGTTGTCAGTCTTGCTCGCTGTGTTCTCGTCATCCTCCATCGCGGAAATACTCAACTCGTCGACCTGTTCGCTAAGTGCAGACACATTCTCCTCGATAGCGGTCGCCATTTGCGTTCGCGTTTGACACGTCGATCGAGGATTAATATAAATCGCGTGTGCCTAACCTCGTTGTTCTCGTTCTTTTCCAGTGTCCAAGCGCAACCGCCAAGCAGCAGCCGCGGCATTATCTCGCAAGCGACATGACAGAATCTATGAGCGCGCGCACATTCACCACGATAGACACACAATAAAATCGCGTGGCAAGATTGCTAACAATCGCTGGAAGCTGCTGCGAGACGTATCTAACTACGTTTCGTGAAGCAAAGAATGCCAAGGAACACGGAATGACCAACTTGAATAATGACTCGACGCGATATGCGTGTCGGCCCGTATGTATCTCACAATGGGATGACCGATGAGGCTGTGGCGAGTAGTGCAAGTACGTGCACCTTGATGCGACTGTCGTGTACATACACCTGACTCTCTGTCTCAACCAGTCTCAACACTTGGCCCCGGCCTCCCTTCCCCCCCCCCTTCCTACAAACGCATATTTATTTTTTTTCACGTATGTATATACATAAGTACGTCTAGTCTAGAGTCTCTGGCTCACTCCGGCGTCTCGCGTGGTTTTTCCTTCCTAGTAACGCGCATGGTTCGATACTAGAAGAAATAAATAGAAAAGTGGAAGAATAATTGGCATATTATATATATACATATATGATCCAAAAAGCTGGTATTCAATTGCGATTACGTTAAACGATTTGTTCGAATTTATCGCTTTTTCTTTCGGCAGCGATCTATATATATTGATAAGTACTGCTCTATTAAAATGTTCCTTAAATAAAAATTAATAACGATTTTAAGAAGATAACTTATGCCTTTTTATATCGTCTTACTTTTTTAGTCGTACGTTTTTCGCGCTTTCAACGCATCTATTCTTTTCATGATTGTTTTGTTACTCTTTATTTAACTGATTATATATATATATATATATATATACACTCTTTATTTATCTGAGTATATATACTCTTTATTTAATTTGTAAAGAATTAAACGTGAAAGTAAATAACAATAAAAACATTCTTTTTTTTTCTCTCGAACGCCAAGCTTGGATTATATTTCGTTTCGAATGTAGAATATCTAACGTATAATGTAGTGACTACAAAGAACAGATCTATTCATAGCTGTATTCTTCGATCAGGTATCACAATTTTCATTAAATATTTTATAGGTATTGGAAACTATAGTATGCGAGTATAGCAAAGTTGGCTCTTATGGCCAGCAGTTAAGACTAAAACATAAGGTACCGAAATATATGAGATATATAAAAGATATATATATATATATATATATATATATATATATATATAACAAAATTGTAAATACATCCCACGTAGTACAACAATGTTTTGCAAGCGCTTAAAGAGCTGGTCTCTAGCTTAAAATAGTGGAGGGGAGTTACATGATTTGTCCTGCTTTTTAACATAGAAAAGAAAAGGAAACGAAAGCCATTGCCATCTTATAAAAAATAAATAAATAAAATTTGAGCAATAAATGTACAATTTATTATAAAAAAAATATTTTCTTTATAATGAAAATAAATATTTATTCTAAAAATTTGAACAAAATTATTTGTAATGATTTGAATGTAATTTAGATATTAATAATTCTGATGAAAACGTTAGTTGTTTAGTAGTTGGTAATATTTAGAGAGCCCAAACTGCCCACACGTACAGCACGAAGTCAACTGTTAGGCTGCGTTTGGTTTGGCACAGTGCTTGTAAGCATTATTTGTCCTTGTTTAACATTTGATAAACAACAAGGATGAAATGATATTGTGAGCGCTGTAAGCGCCAAAGCGAACACAGCCTTATAGTTGGCTGTCAGTCAGCAGAAGTCTAAAGTCGATTTCAAAGTCAGACTAAATGTCAACTTATAGCCGACTAACAATCGACAAATGTCTCGACTATAGTCAGCTATGTCAATGGCAACTATCATGGTATAAAGACAATTCTAGGCGTATGCTCGTCTGGTGGTACTCTCGTGAAGCCAGCCTGCAAGATGAAAATTTCCGAACGATCAATAACTCAAAATAATGCTCCCGATTTGTTCATATTGATAAATGTAAAAAATTGGTTCTTTTTACTTTGTTTAAATCCAAAAACGATTTTTTACGAAAAACGTTCAGAACTTTTGATCTAATTGATATTTTTGAACAAACAAGATCTCAAAATTTTGCTCCAAATTTGCTCTGTTTAGAGCAATAAATGTTATTAATCGGTTTTTTAAAGCCTGTGTCCACGATGCTAGAAATTGGTCCAAGTTCTTGGACCAAGTTTTTGTTACTAACTGATTCGACTATAATCAGAGTTAAGAGGATGCTAAACCCTAGATCAAACTCCAAAAATCCGCTGTTTTACCGACAATTTGTAAGTATGTATGCGTGCGATATTGATGTAGTAGTGTGTAGTGATATGTCATGTTTATTACCAC
>NW_012027284.1:0-1138 GCF_000956235.1 Wasmannia auropunctata
AAAAAAAAAAAAATGGCCGTTCGGAACCAGCGTTAAAAATGTAGGTCCCGTATATCTGCGTAAAAGTGTAAATAGCGCACATCGCAGAAATACGAGAAGAGGTCACTATGCTCTGTCAAGAGTAGTAGGACTATTGATTGAGATAAGTAAATATCATAAATAAATTTGAGAGTGCGGTTATGGCTGAACCTTGGTGCCTAATAATTTCTGTACGAATTTTTAAATCAATTATTCAGCCATTTAAATTACGCACTGAATCAATGTTGGACTTGCAATGCAATCATTTACTAAAGTTGAAATAGAGAAGTCACAATTGATCTTTAATTCTTAATAATTTGATGCAATTCAAACAATCAGATATAATTTGTCACAATTTTTTTGTATATTTATTCGTTTTTGATGTAACAATTCGAAAACTATTGGTAATTAAACAAAAAAGTCTTAAATGTTTAAATAGAGAATTTTATATTAGAATAAAAAGTTGATTTAATAACTATAACAAATAAGATATTTCATGCTGCAATAATTCAATTTTGAAATAAACACTATTTAAGAGTAGTAGGTATGTATCTCGATTGAATTTCGCGGAAAAACCTCCGACGGAATCAGGTCCGCGATAGCTAGTATAATTAAACACATGAGTTCCTTGCTGAAATCGCCGCGCGTAAAGTGTATGATAATTCGTGTTATACCTTTTGAGACAGTGTTCATGAAATTAATCGCTCTGACCGACGTCAAATGCGCATTCACGGGTACGCGTAAGCGTTTCATCGTGCTCTCGGATATAAAATCATTGTTGATCATATGGTTAATTAAGCAAGTGTATTACAAGTTACATTTAAATACTTATAGCGTGAATGAAAAATTTTGGTATTTTGTAACGTATTTACATGAAAATGTGTTGTATTAATAAATGCAATGGATCGAAAATTTTGGAAAAATATTATAAAAATTCGATCATCGATTACGAATTGCTGATGTATGCTTTAGATGATATTGTGTATAATGTATTGCATTAATAAAAATCATTTTTGTATTTAAGTATAATACATTAAAAAAAGAATATTCACATTTAAAATATTTTAAAAATTCTTACTCGTAAAGGCATCATTCAATCAAATGCTCGGACACTATATCT
>NW_012027284.1:12609-14399 GCF_000956235.1 Wasmannia auropunctata
CTTGCAAAGTTTGGGGGAGATTTTGAGATTTAACGAATTTTTTTTGCGAACTTTGCAAAGTTCCAGAAAGTAAAATAAAAATCGCACGCAAATGAGGTTTACATCGTTCGAAAGCGTAAAATGACCATTTTTGCTTCAATGTTGAATAACTCGGTGAAAAAAAATCGCACATTGCTGATCGGGTGCTGATATTAAAGTTAAAGATTTACGCTTTCGAACGATGTAAACCTCATTTGCGTGCGATTTTTAGTTTAGTTTTTGGAACTTCGCAAACTTGGTAAAAAATTTTTAGATTTGATGCATCTCCATTTACATCCGTGCAGCTTTGTAAAGAATCAGTAAGTAATTTAATAAATTATGGGTGTCGAAAGTAGAGACTTTAAGCTTTAAAATGCTTTTTTGATCATTCCGATACTATCATTTTTGACGAAGTTACACTCTCTTGAAATTTGCCTATTTTTAGTGATCAGAATGGGTGATGCTTTAATTTTGCTGTCGAGTGTACTAATATGATAGAAACATTTCACAGATTGTACAAATAAATAAAACTAAATGTACACTTAGCCATAGATTATTATAAGAAGTTGTTTATTAAAATAATAAGCTGTCAAAAATAGTACAGATATGTATGTGTGCGGAGCATTCTTAATCATAAAAGCCATTTCCCTTGTCCACTTCAATTTTTTAGATAAAATACTGCAAAAGGACTTAAAATTTTTATTAAAATGTTTACTTTTTGAATTTTTAAAAAGGCCATACAATATCAAAAAGTAAACACTTCAACGAAAATTTTAAGACCTTTTGAAGTATTTTATTTAAAAAATTAAAATAAGTAGAGGAAATAGCCTTTATGAATGTAGCAGTGTTACTGCTATACCAGCAGTGCCACTATTACATTTCAGTAGTATTTTCACTGCACTAGTGCACTAGACAATTCATTTTTACGAATGAACTGTCATAAAAAAAAAAACGTTTGGAATAAACTTTAATTACTGAAGCACAAGAGGCTAGAAAATTTTTCTATGTCCATAAACTAAGGTTTTGGGAGCCGCTGCATACGAATTTCCCAAATGTATATATTGGTTATTGCGAGAAAGATTATCACATGCCTCGGTAGTCTAATTGGTAGGACGTCCCAAAGAGTAGAGAGGTTCAGGTTCAAATCCCGGCTGAAGTAACATTTTTCGTAATGAGTTATTTTTCACAGCATTTAATAGATATTATATGAACACCGATTTATTGGATTGCCGTTACAGGATTAGCAATTTAATTGTGATATTACGTACTGTTCGGTTTAGAGCTGCGTTGAAATTAACTAGTGTGTCCAATGAATATATCAAATATTCGATTAAATGAATAAATAATGAAAACAAATACAAGTATAAATACTATTTTTTTCATATTCATGAAAAGTTGAATAAATACTTTTTGTGCGATTTGAATGAATATTTTTATGAATATGATTACGAATATTTTCGACTTCGCATTCACTTCCAGTCTACACACTCAAGAAGAAGTGTAAGATTCGGTTGCGATCCGAAACAATCGGGCTAGAGTCCTAGAATACAGAGATGCGACACGGCGTCGGTTAGGTTAGGTAGTCACCGCCATTTTAATTCAGTAAAGTACTCCTAACCTTATAAGCTGATACGCAGTTGATGCAAAAAGAAAATACTTACACTATAATAATAGCTTTTTATTGCATTTCAACACTTTGTATTGTCTTAATTTTTCTCCATATAATTTATATGTACATACTTACAAAGCTGTATCTTGATGCATTAGGTGCA
>NW_012027285.1:0-3510 GCF_000956235.1 Wasmannia auropunctata
TATCTTTGTTTAACATTTGATGAACAACAAGGATACCATGATGTATCATGCGCATGATGCGCTTTGCGGAACGCAGCCAGTTTTCGAGCCAACATTCCACCTCCATGTCTATATACTCAAAAGGTAAGGTTATAAATTTAGTGACTTTAAGGCCACGCGAATTATTTTTTAAGCAATGTGACGCGCAACCATGCCAGTTCAAAAACTGAACTACGTGTTGTAAAGTCTGTTATTTATAGCTAATAACAAATAATTTTTTATTATACACATCGCGATTGATAATAAAAATGTAATCGTCGATCCTAGACTAAGATTTGACGAATTCCAATTCGTCGAATTTCTCATCTATTAGCGCTCTATTGATGAACAGCTGTGCCATGGCACATTTAACTACTACTCACAGTTAAGTTTTATTCCAAAGAAAAGGTTACAGATAGTTTTACTCAAAAGTGCATTTACACTGTATCATCAATGCTGTGAAAAAAATTTTTTACTTATAGATTGGTGTAATCAAAAGTACGTATATTTATTAAAAAATACAATAGAAATATACATTTCTCAATCCATTTATAATTATAAATACTGAAATTAGAAGTAATATATATAGTTAATAAATTTTAAATTAAAGGTTTAACTAAAATTCTATTTACATTGATTTATGATAACTATAACATAAAATACATTATCAATTTACTTGGATGTATCCAAGTAATATCGAATCCAAATAAAGAGAGAAAGAGAGAAAAATTCGAAATCAATTATTACAATAGCATTATAAGGATATATATAAACTCTTAGGACTAATTTCTTAGTAATAAATATATCATATCAAATTTTGTGGAAGTCTTGTTGTAAATAATTCATATACTAAAACTTATAAATCGAATTCTTCTACAGTCAGATTGAATATATACTCATGATATATTACACGCAAAATAAATAATTTTTTTACATAATTCAACCTAACACACATTTTAATTGCGGGATGTTGAAACAAATTCTAGCAAAACGATAATATTATAACAATGCCAGGACCTATCTCAGTTGTCAGTAGTCTCTAATATGAATCAAATCTGAAGAACATATTCTGTAATCAAATTGATGATACTTAATATAGAGCAGATGACAATAGTAATGCAATAACAAATTGATACAACAAACTCAGAACAGATCATTTACTGCAAAGCATGCATATTATAGTTGTATGTTTGCTGACAGCTATTTGCAGTAGCAAAACTGCATTTACCATCAATCTGCTATCAATATATTCGGTATCTGCTTGCTGTTAATTGCCACTCTATTATATATATTGTGCCGACAAAGATTATTGCATATTAACAGAAGTGTGCTAACAGCATTGGTAATAACAAAGTTTCTCATTTGCGGCCTTTCGGCAAACATACCCAGCCAGAAATGTTTGGTTGAATTGACATTAATCAACCAAACATTTTTGGCTGAGTAATTTATTGCCAACATGCATTTGCGATTGCAGAAATTATTATAGGGGAATGTAATTATATCGAAAGCCTTAAAAATTCCCAGAAATCAAGACTATTTGAAATATTTTATTGATATATTTTATGGTTTCACAAAATAAAACTTTCGTAAATAATCGCTTGAAGTATATAAAATGAAAACAAAGTAAAAATATAATACAAAACTGAGAAAAATAAAATGTTATAATAATAATAATACAAAAAGTACGTGTTTTGCAACTGTATCTAATGCCAGATGAAACTTACTAGAAAGTTTATAAGTATTAGTTTATAACTATAATGGTTTTAAAAGGAATCAGGCTCCCAAAAATAAATCAAAGTTATCAAAATATAGTCAATGTGAACCGAGACGGATGTTGGAGTGTATAATAATTCTTAGTGTTACAATCTCCAGTCCATACAAACTGTGTAATTTTTGTCGGTCTTAAAACACAGTAGTTCTTACATAAAGCCGGAATCCACTGTAACAAATTAAATTGATAAGTAATTTAACATTTAATACTAACAAATATTTACAAGAATCTCCCTCCATCCCAAAACCTGTAAAGAATTTATTGCAAAAAATATCACCTCAGATAGAACAGTGAATTCCGGCTTCATATATAAGAACTGTGTTTCAAGACCGACAAAAATTACAACGCGCAGTTTGAAGCTAGAAAATGTAACAATAAAAATTATTATACATACCAACACTGGTGTTGGCTCACACTTTATTTCGATAGCTTTAATGGTATTTGAACATTTCATCATTTATTCCAGAGTTATTTTAAAGAAATAATTATCATTGTAAAAACATAAAAAAAATTGTCATATGCTTTAAATGAATACAACATTGGTATGAAAATGTGCAATACTCTGGAACATTCTTTGAATAATTTTACGTTGTCTATTAATTTCTGAATATATAATTATTCACTCCATTCTACACACGTGTTTCACCACTTCTTCGATCTTCTTATCTTATTAAAGAAATCGTCTATCATTGTAACGTCACCAAGTGCTTCGTTTTTGCCCTGAAGTATTTTATCAAACGTTTGATCATCACTACAGCGCCTATGACAGTAAATCAATAACGAGAGATTGAAAACAGATAAACTTAATTTTATCTATTAAACTACCCGGTAAACAATTTTTCATAAAAAAATATATAATTATATGCGCAATATATCCATACATATCCATGTTTCTTTCCGTTGTAAAATTGTTTAATATAAGAAAAATAATAATAAATAAAAAAAGAAATAATTAAAAGGATTATTTTTGCATTTTCTTTTACAAAAAATTTAAAGAAGTTTAAAAAAATGAGAAATGCCATATACTATAATTATATATAATTGAAATATAAATATGTAAATATACATATATGTAAACAATTTATTTTTAAAATTTTGATTTTTTGTAAAAAAACAATACAAAAATTAAGCTTTTAATTATTACTTATGTTTTCTCTATATTATTATCATTTTCCTTATACCGAACAATAATTTTACAAAGGAAAAGAATAGGTATATATATATGGACATATTACACATATAATTATAAATAATTATATATATAACCATATATTTTTATACATATGTTTATATGTATTTATATATGTATGTTTTTATATAAAAAATTGTTTACCGGATACTAATACTTATTTTTAAATGCTAAGAGATCAATTAAACACCTTGAATCGTTCTTAATATATATATAATGAAAATTTCGAATTACTTGAAATATTTTTAAGACACTAGAAGCAAATTTTGAAAATTATGTACATACATGTGACAGATTTAATAGTTCAGAAAATCTGAAAACTTGAAATATCGAAATATGAGTATGTGCGTGCGTGCGTGTGTGTATATGTGTGCGTGTGTGTGTGTGTGTGCGAGAGAGCAAAAGATAAAATAGAATATTTTTTTAAAATAATGATCCTCTACTGCAATACATGTTAAAATTCTTTTACGACAACACTGTCGGACACAGGTTAATATTTCTGGTGTCATCTCATTTCATTGTATCTCCCCTC
>NW_012027285.1:6649-12521 GCF_000956235.1 Wasmannia auropunctata
TGGCGTTTAACCCTTTGAGGATGAAACAAAGTAGCGATATTGTTCATCGATACGATGAGGCGGGCGATCAAAAGAGGCGCCAACCGAAAACCAGTGACGGACGAATCGCATTACGCGGCTCGCTCGCATTGTGCATCCGCGGGATAACGCATGTATCACGCAGCCCCTCCTCACTCTCGCGGGACACATCGCCGCTCTCTCTCTCTCTCTCTCTCTCTCTCTCTCTCTCACGCATGCATAAGAGGTGTAAATTCAACTGGGCAATCTACATCTTGGGTAATGCCAATGCCGGCGGTAATATAACTTTTAAACCTTATAACTCGAAAAGTAATGTTAATGAAAAATTAATGAAAAAATAATTTATTAGTGTTTGGAAAGCTCTCGAGATAAATTTTAATATGTAATAAAAAATGGAAATTTTTATTTAAGAAATTAAAAATGATCTTCATGATCTTTAAAGATCAAGCCAATGACATCGGAGACATCTTATGTCTTCCTTCAAACCATATAACTTTTGAACAAAACATTTTTCTCTAAAATACTTTGTTTTCTAGGTATAAATTATTAAGGTATAAATTATATAAATCTGTAACACTTTGACTCACCCTGTATATTCATATACTATATATTACAATAAGTTCCATTTTGAGCACTCTTTTCTCCAATATATAGCAGAAATAAGAATTTTTTTCTTTTAATCTTTCAAATCAATAACATCACAAAGTTCTGGTTTTGTGTTACATTCTTCTAGCCATCTCCTCATAGTTCGTCCTCCAGGAAAATTACAACCTGCTCTTTTCAAGTAGCAGAATGTAGAAGGTGAATAACAATATAATTGTTTTGATAGATTTTTTTCTTCTTCCGTATATGGTTCATGTGATGTATGCAATTGCAAATTGATCATAGTTTTTGCAACAGGATGCAGATCTTGCTCATCTATCAATTTCTTTAAAAGGTTTTTCTTTTGTTTCCGTCCTCTTAGCTGTCCATATTTTTGTGTACATTTTGCTTTACGCATGCGATATTTTAAACGCTTCAGTATATTCCGCAATCGAACATTCTCAGCTTTTAAAGATTCAACCATAATGTCTGAACTATTAAGTTTTTTTGTTACTTTTAAAGATTTAACCATATTGTCTGAACTATTAAGTTTTTTTGTTACATTATTTTCTTTATTTTTTTCACTTTCTTTACTATTTGCATTATTTTGCAAAGTAGCCACCAAGACTCCTTCACATACAGGTGGTTCTATATGCGCCCATTCTATTACATCTTTTCCCGCTGGAATATCCCGCTGGAACTTTAAATGTGGTGACTTATAAGTTTTCAGTGGAGGTTTTTGAAATAGTTGCTCATTTATTGGTAGATCGTCGGAATTAGATGTAAATGACTCAACATTCATCTCAGCAGAGTCTGATGGCCCCGTCATATTTTCTTTCACGTGAGGCTCTATTTCATTTAAATTTTTCCTTTTTTCTTCAGATTCGTTGGAACTTTTTTCAGCAACTATTGAGTCATATGGAATTGGCAGTGCATCACGTTTCAATGCTTTTCTTGCACTCTTAGGATTAAACGATTCTGGAGTAAAGTGATTTTCACATAATCCGGCTCGTCGAACAGTAGTAGCGGACCATGTTTCCAAATTTCTATTTCCTATAATAGTAATAAAATGGAAAGATTGAGATTTTTTACATAATTGCGCTCGATTATTTAACGTACATATGAAAATATTTCTATACGCGCATTAATTATTGTTAACTTAATAATAACAACTTTATAACTTCCGTTCCGAAATTCTTTCATGTGTAATACTTAGCAATGCTTTGATAGTCGTCCTACGGTAAGTTCGCCTTTAAGTATTCAAAATAATTAATGTGTTAAGTTTCATTGCAATACAGAGTAGATATTCTATAAATAAAAATTAAATTAATAATGAGTGTTAATATTATTAGACCGATATCTAAATACACAACTAAAAAGTACAAATGCATTTTCTGAGCTAGACTTTCCTAGCTACTTAATAATATTTCAATGTAAATTTATATATGGTCGTGAACGGAATCATTATAATTGCACTTTCTTTTGAAATCACATCTTTTGGTGTACTGTTTTTAGCCTCTAGAGATAGTACACCAATTGTGATTTGCAAAATATGAGTATATTCCAAAATTTATAAAAAAAAGTGTCGTAATCATCCTGCCCACGACCGTATATATTAAGTCGTGTCCATTCATTTTTCTATCTTGAAATGCAATCCTAATTAAGACTGGAATACTAAAATAACGAATTTAATTGTCAAGCAATCTAATGAATGTAATAATTAGATATTAAAACATTGAATTTATTGAGAAACTTAGAACTGTTTATGTATTGTACATAAATTTACATTGAAATATTATTAATCACAAAGATCTAAATCAGATTAAAAAGATGTATTTATTTATAAAAAATAAAATTTTTATTAAAGATACAAACAAAATTAATGATGCTACAAATAAAATTAAATTTTTATTTATAGAATAATTACAACCTGCATTGCAATGAAACTTTACATATATAAATCATCTTGAATACTTAAGGATGATTACATCTATTTTTCAAATTTACGAAAAAATTACAAATTGTTCTATGTTACATTTGAAAATACTAAAAATTAGGCGGCAATTCAGGATCTGGATAAAAATATATTCAATAAGAAGTATGTAGATTGAAAAGAAAATTATAAGAAATAAACTACAAATAAAATGTTATTAAATATAAATATTGACATTGTTTCATATGTATATAACAATTATTTTAATACAAAAAGTATAAATATTAACATATTTTCAATTCTAATTAGTTTTTGCAGGAGCAATACAACTAATCCTTAAAGATTATAACTTATAAAAAAATAAACTTATAAAAATATTGAAATTTTTGTCATTATTTCTTTGAATAATTTTTTATTCAAATTCTGCATCACCTTTAAATTTTTAGTTTTAATTTTAAATGAGATCTAAAATAATCTGTTATTCTTTATGAATAGGCCAAACTAATGAGATTATTTAAACAAGAATGGCAGTGTTTTTATTATAAAAAAATTATTTTAAATAACTCTAAGTATTATACATAAAATGATCATCGCTATACTTGGACGTTATACGTGGTACATGTTTCGACCTAGATTGGTCTTCTTCAGCCACCTCAACAAATTACAAATAAAATATAAGACCATAATATATAAATTAATACGTTACATTCGTAGAGTCAATTTCAATATATTTTCAATTATATTTTAATTGTAATTTGTTGAGGTCAATATAGGTTAAAACATGTACCGCGTATAGTGTTCAAGTATAGCGATGATCATTTTATATATAATGCTTAGTTATTAAGAATAATTTTGTTATAATAAAAACGCTGCCATCCTCATTTAAATAAGCTCGTTAGTTTGGCCTATTCATAATTTGTTATTAGCAAGTACGAGCTAGTCTTTATTGTCTGTTATTTTTTCATTGTCGGATTGATTTTTGAAACGATACCAATTGTGACTCTTCACCGGCGCTCGATTTGGTGGCCGATCATGTAATGTATCAGAAGTGCCCCTGTATCAGAAATATATTGAAATCGTACTTTTCATCAAATCATCAATGAAATATTTTTTTTTCTCTAAATTATTTATATTTTCATACAAAATTTTACACTACAGTGTTTATTATTAATGTTTTATATTTTGAAGAAATACGCTCGGAATGTACGATATTTTAAACACGCAGCTATAATAATATTTCATAATACGAGAAAATTTTGAAGAGGAATTAACAGGAAGAAAAAGAGATATATAAAGGCAGAGGATAATAGAAAGGCGGAAGCGACATATGATAAGAGATATAAAAAGATAGGTTTAAAGGAGAGGAAAGCAGACTATTTGAGAAAAGAGAACTTAATGTTAAAGAAAACTGAATTAGGAGATGGAGTTAGGGTATTAGTAAAATTAAAATGTGGGAATAAATGGAAGAGATTAACAAATACTGGTTGGAGGAGAGGTATGGAGCTGTGTTTTCTGTTATTTGAGTATGAACTATTTAGAGCATTATGTGGATGAGTGTGCGAGGATAAAGTGGGTTGTGGAGCTAGGTAAAGATAAAAGAAAAATTTTAAGTAGATTAAAGGAGAAAAAATTAAATAGAGAAAAAAGTATGATACTAAAGAACTTATAGAAAGAAAGGGAGTTGAGACGGAAGAGAAGATTCGAAGAAGGGGTAAAAGAAGTGGAGGAGTCGTTGTAGAAAGAGTAAGGTAAAGGATTAAGAATATAGAGGAAAAGATAGAATAAGTATAAGAGAACCCAATATAAAATAAAAACGCTTCAGGCTGTGCAGTACTGTAACATGGAATCAATATTATAATAGAGATGTAATGTATATTTTTAGGCTTAGTTTTAATTTAAGTAGTTATGTAGAATGAATGGATGGATAAGTGTGTTAAGTTAAATTTTTGTAAATCAAATGCCTTTAGTCGGTGTAAAGTTGGTAGAATTTCGCCATTGTTTAAATTTTTTTTATCAAATCAACGGAACTATTGTTCTAATCTATCTAGGAACTGTAGAATTATTAGAATTATTATAGGTGCAATTGAAAGTCGATAACATTTTGAATTTTCGAAAATGGGGTGTCAATTTCTTTTTCTTGTCAATTTTTATAAGAGAGAAATGAAGAGAATAAATTCTACTCTATTCTTAAAAAAATATTTTATGATACAAAAGCTATTATCAAAACTGTAATTATTATACATTATTATCATAGCTGCATTATTATAAAACATGTAATACTAAAGAATATAGTGTTTAATTATGTATAAAAATAAATATTTAGCAAAGAAAAAAAACGTAATGACGGTTTGATGAAAGACACCATTTCCAATCAGCATATTTGTGATACGGGGACTTTCTTGAGACACGCGCAATCGGTCGTCGAGTCTCGAGTGGCGAGAACAAGCTGTGCTGAAAGAAAGGTATTACGAAAAGGCCGATTTTTATCTCGCTTGTGGAAAGTAAAATTAACATCTTATTTCTCTTATAAATTTTCTTATAGTCTTTGAGACGAAGAATCCAATGGTGCTAGTTAAAATTACATCACATGTCAGGAACACATCGAAAATTGAGTTCAAAGTTGGAAAAATGCGTGCTGTCGCAGTCATTTGCGAGACAAGTCGCTACGCTGCATGTGTCGATGATATGCAGTGTGTACATTATGTTTTGTCGTTACAAATAAAGAAATTGTTATTAAAAATACTATATTTAATAGCGAAAATATCAGGCGCAACGAAAAGTCCCGTGCGCCTGCATGAACATGTCGAGTCGCGACTTTCCCAGTTCCCCCACCCGGCGGATCGCCGTGCGTCTTCCGAGTAAACGACGCATTTTTCCGACTTTGAACTCAATTTTCGATATGTTCCCGACATGTGACATAATTTTAACTAGATATATATATATAATTTGATATATGTATTTTGATCATTTAATCTCAAGATAATTAAAATAATATACGTAAAACATAATTCACGAATCTGTGGCAATACAAAACAAATACATAAAGCAATGAAACTCAAACATTAACAAACATGTATTAAGGGACAAAGTCATCGTTTTTTGCTTGAGACACAAAATCAGTTTAATTTATTATAATCACAAAACCAGTTAAGGTTATTGTGTTCATTATATATTTATTGTATGTATATCAAATATTCGAACCTCTATCAAGCTAGCAGAACCAAATGAGCAGAATCAAACCGGACCTATCCAATTTTTTAGTACCCAATTTGTACTAATTTGTACCACCAATAAAAATTTTGTACCTCATGCCGTTTTGAAGAAAAACGTGGCGCTGCT
>NW_012027285.1:13522-16047 GCF_000956235.1 Wasmannia auropunctata
TGTGGTCCTGCTAGCTTAATATAAAGCTAGCAGCGCCACGTTTTTCTTCAAAACGGCACGAGGTACAAAATTTTTATTGGTGGTACAAATTAGTACAAATTGAGTACTAAAAAATTGGATAGGTCCGGTTTGATTCTGCTCATTTGGTTCTGCTAACTTGATAGAGGTAATATTCGATAATAAATCGCTATTCTCATACAGAAAAAATAGATGACAGTGAGTGTAAAAAATATTCATACAAGAACAATTTTTATACAAAAAGCTTAATTTGTAGAAAATAAACGTTAACTAGCAATTTATTAACAACGAATATTATATTTAGATGGTATGTTAAAAGAAGAAGTTCTATGAAAATAACTATGTTCATGACTTTAGAAGTTAATTCTGAACTGTACGAATATTATTTATGGATTTAAATAATGGAATTTTTTTCGCTTATTAAGACAATATATTGTATAATTATTAGCGGTTTAGATCGCATAATCTTGAGAAATATACAATATACAAACTATTTTATTCATTGTTAATAAATTGCTAATTAATGCTTATTTTCTAAAAATAAAGCTGTTTTACAAAAATTTTCTCTGTACAAATACTTTTTACACTGTATGTGTTATTATAGTTAATATATTTAGTGAGTACAAAAGAAATAATAATAGATTATTATTATTATTATTATTATTATTATTATATGCTTATAATTATTATATGTATAAAAGATATAATAATGAGACAACATAAGTGAAGGATAAAGTGCTGATGGATGTTTAACCATCCAGAGGCCTGAAACAAAGTGTTATGTGATCAAACTTTCTGATTCCATAGCAAAGCGAAGATTTGGAATATTGTATTCGACCATGCGCGCGTTGGCTCAAGTTGGACAATATCAGAATAATCGAAGAAAGAAAAAACAAGTGGCCAAAAATTTTTGTGAGAGGAAGACAATATTATGGAGGGGATATAATAGACGAAGACGCACATGCGCAGCCCTACATTTGCTGATTAAAAGAAATGCACGTACAGCTATTGTCCTTTTTATAGCAAATGATATTCGGAAAAAATTCCTAGCAAACAAAAATGATTTGAAATGGATAAAAATGAATTTATTTCGGCATTTCCAAATTGACGCTTCTAATTTTTCAAATTCATTTGAATGATGAATCCAAAAATAATATAATATGGACATACATACATCCGAATTAAACATGTGAATAGCTCATTTCGTATTTCAATTTAACTAAATCTAAAAATATTATGGAAGGGAACATAAAACGTAGATACATAAAGGCATAGGAACATGAATGATTCTATAGCACCAACTCAGATAAATTAAAATAAATTACAATTTTCAATTCATTTGAATTAATTTTTGTTTGCTGGGTTTATCTGTAATTCCATAAAACTTGTTATAGTATTTAACATACTCTGTATTTAGACAGAGATGAAAAACATATATGCATTAAACACAATAAACTGACTGTCTTGTGTACAATGATAAAAATTGTATGTTTTCATCTGTATATATGTATGTGTATACGTACAGTCGTGGACGTCGGTTGCGACACTTTTTATAGGTTTCTATTATGTATATATTTAATATAAATAATATATACTTTATAGATAACTAATATGTTGCAAATGCGAACCACGATGTTACTATCTTTAGTCTAGAGACACCAATCGTGGTCCGCATTTGCAAAATATTAGTGCGTTTTGAAATCTATAAAAAAGAATGTGTCGCAACCGATGTGTCCACGATTGTACATACATACACATAATATATTATATATATATGTATATAAATGTACATATTTACCACTATAACGTATCCATATATACTGTCTGCCATCTGTCTCCGCTGGAAATCTATATAAGTGTTTTCCATGAGGCACTTGTCTGTTTATACAATCTTTATACATACACCTTTTAAAAAATGTATTTCTGTCTTTATTCAATTCAGTCATTATGTTAAGGTTAAGGTTATTTCCTTATTTTCGCAACAAAATGTAGATTTTTCTCATAAAATTTTCTGAAATGCAAAATAATTACGGAAAACACAAATAAATCGGTACCGATTACTAAATTAATATTACAATATGCAAATACGAACAATATATATTATCTCACAAATCGAAACGTGCGTGATCGCACCGATTACAACTGAACGTAAACACTCATGGCGGTATGGCCTGTATCTTCAATCTTGTATGGCCATCAGTCATGAAGTATGAATAAGGAAACTCCATAGATTGGAAGTGAGCACAAAAAATGTTCCGTGTACTGCCAGGTTTATTGAACGCCGAACGGAATAACTTGCAACCACTGAAATATAATAATACTGGGCACCTATCATGAAAATGTTCGAAATGGATTCCGATCGGAATTATTCCGTTTTTCCCTAGATATTCCTAGATGGGTTATTATGAACAGTCGGATTGTTTCCGAATCGATCGGAAAGTTTCCGGTACCTCTCGAGCTGTCGAAATGTTGATTCCGATCGGAATAAGTTATGATACTTTGAAAGC
>NW_012027285.1:17312-17962 GCF_000956235.1 Wasmannia auropunctata
GGTTTATCTGGCTCGCGAATTGAACTAACAACTGCGCCCGACTATAGCTTTTCTCCCCGGGTATGTCGGGGGCTGCGGCCCCGAGTGGCGACGGAGGGGGGGCGGGCTCGCTGCCGGCTCGGATTATCCCGTCCCGCATCAGTCCGTCTCGGTTTCTCTGGATTGTTTCTCTCAATTTGAAGGACAAATAGGTCAAGTGCAAGGTCACACTTCTCCTCCAACATCTAATAATGCCATTTCACATCCGCATCCTGCCTCCGTTCCCCTCCCGGTGATTACAAACAGCGACTCAAATACGATTACATCAGCCAGTAACATGTCGCACAATGCCTCGGATAACGTGTCATACAATACACTACTCAATACGCTGCCTACCGACGCAGTGCCATCGCAGCAGCAAGGTATTAGTCATTCTCAGGACGCAAACATGAACTTTACCCCCGAAGGAGACGTTAATGCAATGGACATCGTTGGACAACGCAATAGCCTAAACAAAGGTAAAGCTAATAAACGCGCCTATTGCGCTCTTGAAGACAGCCAATCATCCGCGCCCGCAACGGGCCCTGGGACTTCCACGTCTTCCTCTGCGCCATCTCGTTCGCCGGACGGCAAATCGCGGAGGGTGGAGGAGAGATCCAACGTGTATTCAA
>NW_012027286.1:0-505 GCF_000956235.1 Wasmannia auropunctata
TTAGATTTAAAAATATAATATATTAATCTGGCTCATATAATTAAAAATTAAGAAGTATCCAAAGAAGGGCAAGTGAGCCTTGCACGAAATTAGTGCTAAAATTACATATATTTAAACAATAATCATTGTCACCCAAACGTTTCGGCTCCGCATTGAGCCATCTTCAGTGGGTAAAAAATACAAAAATTATTTCTTCTACATTACATTAGCGCTTTGTTCTTTCCGCTCGCACGAAGGTCGCTTATCGCTCGTTGTGAGATCGTTCGTTGGACAATCGTAATGTCATGTGATCCCATCCTCAGGTGACAAATAAACGGATCGCATCGAAGGAAAAATATATTACATCTGTGCAGGAACAACAGAGAACTCTCTATGATCACGCAATTAACGACAATTACAATTCAAATAACACCGAAAATGTACAGTACCTTGAGTCAATGTATAAAAACCGCGCTGTCCAACGGAATGTTAGTCAGACGAGTGACAAGCACAAAATGGCGAGGAA
>NW_012027286.1:525-981 GCF_000956235.1 Wasmannia auropunctata
AAGACTAAAGCCAGTATTCAGTTGATAGTCCAGTAGTTTTAATATTTAAGACTGTCTTAAGATAATAAAAAAAAGAGAGCATCTTAAAGCATTACTTAAGACGGTCTTGAAAGAGAACTATTTTAAATATCGGCTTAAAATTTAAACATAGTATAATTTTATTAAAAAAAACATATTTAAAAAAATTATTGGTATAAAAGCTTAAAATTTGTGAAAAATTTATTTGCAGTTTATTCACATTTTCTTTTAAAAAATTACAAAAAATCAATCATAGTATCTATAACTTTTAATATTATGCTGTAATTTAATCATTTATTTGTATTTCAGCGACGGCACGATACTTTCTCTCGCTGACATCGCCAAAGTTAATTTTTACGATCCCGTTATCGGCCGTAAGTTTAACAAAAGCGGCAAAGGAACTGAAAATGGATGTAAAAATAGTGGTTCTCGGCAAGC
>NW_012027286.1:1823-4149 GCF_000956235.1 Wasmannia auropunctata
GTTGTCTAAAGTCATGTCTTTGATAATATATGTCAAGGTCACTGAAATTAATAAAGTCGCTTCTAATATGCAGTTATATACCTTTATTTTATTTCTTTTAATTAATAATTTTTAATTACAATAATATTAGTAATAATTTGATTTATATTAAGTGCGCGTCTAACAGTTTACATCAATATCATGAGAATCATTGAAAGTATCATAAAAATATTTTTTGTCCTTATGTTTTATCGCACAGTATTTTATAGCAATAGTTTAAATAACAAAAAACAAAGGAGAAGTAAATTTAAATTTAAAAATGATCAATGATAATTAAAAAGAGATAAATTATGCGAAAAATTAAAGTCATTCCTAGCTTCCACTCATCATTATTCTTCTCATTGTCAGATTATATAACATTAGAAGTGAGAGAACACGCAATAAAAATTTTTGCAAAATATATTATATTCAAATACATATTAATGTAGGCCAAACTAAACATCAATTAAAAATTTAAATCCATAAGCATTTTTTACCGCTATACAGGGTGTCCCATTTTAATGTTTCACCCGAAATAACTTTTTTACTTTTGACCTTAGAAAAAAATGTTTCAGACAAAAGTTGTATGGCTTCGAAGGGGACATAAGGTAGTGTTATTAGTGTGACCTTGAATAGTTGTTCAAAGATCATGTAAAGGTTACCTTCAATTTCTTAAATGGGACCCCCTACTTTTTATTGCACATTCTTGTAGATCATCTCAAGAGCTTCCAAAATGCTATAATAAAGTTATTTTTCAATAAATACTTTTGAAGTTATAAGGCTTGAAAGTTACAATACCGCCGACATTAGCATTGGTGTTCGATAGACGGACACCTCGAGCATACCTCGAGCATAGCATACCTCGAGAGCTTTCCAAAACACTATTTTATTAAATATCTTTCAAGTTAAAAGGCTTCAAAGTTACAATATTGTTGGTATTATATTATTATATCAACTGTGAACGATTTTTGATTACAAAGAACATTATGTGATCACATGTTTATTAACAAGTATCATTTTGTATTATAATATCTTAGCTTATTACCATTCATTGTTTCATAATTTCAATTTAATGCTGATTCGAGCCTACACTGACATTTTTAAGTAAAATGGAAATGTTTTTCATTAAAAACAACATTTGCTATTGATAGACTAGACTTATAAAATATAATATTATTAATTTAAATAAAATGTCACAGCTATGAACATGGCTTATTTTGTTTTTGGATATGCATAATTTATTTCCAAATATACAACAAAATTAACGCATAGGTAAATTTATATCAAAATTTTGCCTAACTTTAGGCAATCGTAACTCCGCGAAAAATGGTCGTATCAAAAAGTTTTTTTTTTATTCTCAAGAGTAAAGTCTGTACTTAAAGATGCTTTTGATCGATTTTTAATCTACCTTTTCTCCCACTCGTCATCTTTTGAAAAATAAAAACATGTTACGTCTCCAAAAAAATTGCATAATTTGATGCACTCATTCAGGACGGAATGAATTTTTTTCCATAAATGTCATAGTAACCATCGTAAAGTTTGTACTTTTTCCTGCAAATTAAAAAAAAAATAAAACTCCATACGATTTTTTTTCGCGGAGTTATGGCATGTTAAAGTTATCATAGCATTTTAGAAAGCTCTAATTTAAAACCCACTGTGTAAACTTCTTGATGCATTTGAGTGGGGGAGATAAAAATTAAGACAAGAATAGAAAATCTCAATCAATCTTTCATCAGTAACTGTTCGGCTGTCGTGGAAAGTACATGCAATAAAAATTATATAATATATAAAAATGTGTAAACACAGTAACTGATAAAAACAAGGTAAAAAATAATTTACATTCTCGTCCTATGTTTAAAAAGTCTGTTCAAAAAGACATTTTAATTGTGAGTAATAAATCTTTTTTTAAATTATTATTACAGTATTATTTCTTTTATTTATAAATCTGTTATCTTTAACATTTTAGTATTCATAGATATTTTCTAATTTTAATATTTTATTTATACATTCATATATATTTTGTAATTATATAAAAATTGCTAGTGCGTTAAATTATTAAAGTGGCTATTATGATAATATTTTTAACAATAATTTCTTAACAAAATTTTTGTATTATAAAGGTACAAGAATCAACATTCAAGGGCAGAATCAAAGATGACATCTTACTAGGACCAGAATATCCAGTACATAGAGATTCTGTTAATGTGGCTGAGACGATTCTAAAGACCTTAAAAAGCAAGCCTGATTGTATTGGCCAAGTACATTAACAAACAGTACCTTCCTATAGTATCATATTTTTCAATCGCAT
>NW_012027286.1:4414-5760 GCF_000956235.1 Wasmannia auropunctata
GACAATAATCTAGACGCGATTATAGTATTATTGGGCATCATGTATATAAATGGCAAATGCAATACATGGGACCATGAACTCTCTTTAAGTGTGTAATCTTTCTTATTATCGGTATTCCTATTATAAATACTATGTACTAAAAAATCATATTATATAAAACTGTGTATAAATAATCGTGTTTGTTCTATATACAAAACAAGACTAAAGCTAGTATTCAGTTGATAGTCCAGTAGTTCTAATACTTAAGACAGTCTTAAGATAGTAAAAAAAAGAAAGCATCTTAAAGCATTACTTAAGACGGTCTTGAAAGAGAACTATTTTAAATATCGACTTAAGATTTAAACATAGTATAATTTTATTAAAAAAAAACATACTTAAAAAAATTATTAATATAAAAGCTTACAATTTGTGAAAAGTTTATCTGCAGTTTATTCACATTTTCTTTTAAAAAGTTACAAAAAATCAATCGTAGTATTTATAACTTTTTTTAATATTATGCAGTAATTTAATCATTTAGTTGTATTTCAGCGACGGCACGATACTTTCTCTCGCTGACATCGCCAAAGTTAATTTTTACGATCCCGTTATCGGCTGTAAGTTTAACAAAAGCGGCAAAGGAACTGAAAATGGATGTAAAAATAGTGGTTCTCGGCAAGCTAGATGGATATGAATCGGTAGACGATATTTTAAAGGGTCACGATAGTCGCGAGGTTGCTGAATTCAAATGCACTCCGATCAGCAACCCCGACGAAGTTGGCCTTATTGTTCTTTCTTCAGGTACTACAGGCATGCCAAAGGCTACTGAAATTTCGCACACTTCTATACACAATCGCATGCTTCCTGTAAAAGTTGCCGAAATGAAAGGTCACGTTTGCATGTTTACACCGGCATTACGTTGGCTATACGGTGTTAGGCTTGCATTTAAGACCATTTTGGCATGTTCAACCAGAATTGTTGTACCAGACTGTGACAGAATTATTGCACCAGACGGTGTGACAGACGATAATGAATGTGATATGTACTGCAAATTTATCGAGAAATATCAAGTAAATAAAAAAAATAACTTCTAAACAAATATTTGAATAAAATTTAATGCCTATTCGGAGATTAAAATAGAGTTGAAGAATGATTTTAATAATTAATACTATGTTTGACTATGTTTAACTTTCAGGTAACGTGGTTTTGTACTGATCCATTCATTCTAGTCCAAATGATTAAGACGGATATATTAGAGAAATTTCGATTGTCGTCATTAAAGGTTATTATTACAAGCGGTTCTATTTTCCAAAACCAATATCAAGAAACATTGAGAAAAAAATTACCACAGATCGGAAGAGCACACGTCT
>NW_012027286.1:8208-39645 GCF_000956235.1 Wasmannia auropunctata
ACGTGTGCTCTTCCGATCTACAATGATTATTGTTTAAATATATGTAATTTTAGCACTAATTTCGTGCAAGGCTCACTTGCCCTTCTTTGGATACTTCTTAATTTTTAATGATATGAGCCAGATTAATATATTATATTTTTAAAATTTATATTCCATAAGATATATTAATGTTAATATTATAATAAATATACTAATACTATATCTTGTTGGTATTCAAGTATTACTAATAAAGTAAGTACAGTATTGTTTAAGGATTGTACTAATATTTTTGTTATTTATAAAATAATATGTAACATGTAATTGTTTTCTCTGCTCTTACATTAAATAGAAAGTTTTTTTTGCAATAAAATTAATGTTTTCTAAAAATTAATTTGTAAGTATTTAAAACAATAAATAACATAAAATTTTTGTTGGTTTTTCAAATACTGTCAATAAATAATCTAAATATTTCGAGTTTTTCTTTGATCTTCAGCATTTTCTTAGCAATTTGAATGATTGCAAAATTATAAAATAATAACTTCTTAGTGTTCGAGTTATCATTTGATTTCTGGCACGCATTGTTCTCTATGCAACTCTTTTCTTAATTTGTACTACTACAATAATAATATTGAAACATTATATAATTATTTTAGAAATCCACGAACTTTACTCAGCAGATCCGCTGTAATTTAACATATAACACAACTGCGCTTATGATCGCGGAAAGAAGCGTGCCCAATGTAAGAGAGAATATTGTGTAAAATCCATTGTTGCTTATACAGATCTCTTTTGTTGCTTTGGCAGTCGTTTCCTTCATGCTATCCAAAATCTGGCTGGACGCTATGCTTAAGTCGTCTAACATAATTACTCTGAGACGCCGTCTGACACGAATTGGATCCGATAACAGAACCGAATTCGCCGAGTTGCTTGAAGATGATGCATATGTTATTGATCGACGACGTTTTCTTGGTTCAATTTGCTAAAACAAATTATTTTATATACAGGGTGTCCCGAAATTCGTGAATCAAAATATCATAGCAAGTATAGTCTTCAAAAAATTAAGTAAAAAAGTTATTTGTAAATTTTAATTTAAGCAGTTTTTGAGATATAAGAGTTTCAATTTAGCCAATTATAGATTATGATTAAACGGAAACATATCCGTGAGTGCGTCGTAGTGTTATAGTGGTCGCGTACTTCATGCGAGTACTATCTATAATTGACTAAATTTAAACCTTTATATCTTAAAATCTATTGCTTAAAATAAAAATTTACAAATAACCTTTGTATTTAATTTTTCGAAGACTTTCTTGCTATGATATTTTGATTCGCGAATTTCGGGACACCTGTATAATAAATATAAAAAGATAACCAGCACTTTAATATAATCTTTGTGAAATATAAAATCATTAAATATTTATAATTATCTATTATAAAATATTTTATAACTTCTTATGCAAAAAAATTTTTCGAATTGTCATAAAACAATTAATAACTTCAAGATATGTCATACAAATATTAATTTCAGCGAGTGAGACAAATAATGTTAATAAGTGTTATATATAATATATTATAATTTTAATTGATTTTTGTGTCTTACTTGATTTGCTTCCGGACAAGGTACGCAGTTAGTTTTACATAGTTCGACATTACATTCAATGAATAGATCCATAACGTCGGGAAATTTGAAAGCTTGGAAGAACGCGTAAGCGATAACAGAAGCACCTGTGCCAGTATCCACTAGTGTTTTTTGAAAGGCACCAAACAACTTCGGTTTTACAATGCAGCCTCTTTCGTCGATCAGCTGCAGAATGTTGATTGAGGCTTCGTCTCGCGCCAAACAATCGCGCACCTTGAAAGTAATATTATAAATCGTTTAATTCATATTTCTTATTTGCAATTAAAACTTGACAAAATTTTTGTGTCTAAAATTTGAAAGTGGAACACGTCAAGGAGTAATTACACTGTGGAACACCATTTTGCATCACGAGTGTGAATAGTCATTTCCGACGTATTTTTGTCTGCTAAACAAATCCGTTGGCAAAAATTGCCTATCACATCACAATTCTGAGAAAAATAAAAATCGTTTTCGGCCTCTTTGATGTATTTTCAGCAGGCAAAAATACGTCGAAAATGACTATTCACACTCGTGATGCGAAAAAAAGATCAAATTTTGTTCCACAGTATTATTAACCCGCAATTATTCTCTTGTATTTATGTATTAATCGCATTTACATTGTTTATTTTACTATGTATTAAAACGTGTAATTCCATTACATAAATTACTTGTAGTACATCACTATGTGTGCAAAATGTCGATGTGTACCTGAAGATCGAAACCAGGATCGCCCTCCACGGAAACCACTAAGGTCATTGTTTCTCCGATTTTTACGAGCCCATCGGCCGCGGGTGCAAGGGGTCCTTTGCCGATTTGGATATCCAGTTTGGCTGTCGCGGTATCGCCACTGAAGGTAACTATCTCTTGATTCAACATATCTATTGAAAGATTCACTGTTAAGGCCTTATTAATGTTCCCTTCCCAGAGGCATCGTACCCTTCGAACTGCATCCCAGACTTCTTGTATACCCGGTTCGTTCTTTAGCAATAAAAATTTTCTATTTTAAAATGATTATAATCTAATGATTCAATAATTGCACGGAGAGAATTTTATTTTAAAATTTGAAAATTATGTTAATCATGGGATAACATAGTTTTCGACGAATTTTATGTAAATTTTACTTTTTTTTTAAATATATACTACACCAAATTTATTGTAGTGCACAGTAAAAAAATAGAAAAATTTATATAAAATTTGTCGAAATATGTTTTCCCTTAATTAACATGATTTTCTGAGTAAATTTGAAAAGCAAATTCTCTCCGTATGTAAATCCAACTATGTGATTTTTCGTGCAAGCTAAAGGAAGCGAATAAAATCTTATAAAAATTGTGGAAAATCAAACTAAGAAATTTAATTAGTACGACACTGACTTGTAATACCAGGACGTTTTCCAAATATGCTTGACCAGTCGCACCCTCGAAATCGTTAATGAATTGAGTTCCGCAGGAGTCTAAATTCACAGTGAAAGAATACCGCGTTGAGCCGGAATTCTGTTTTACGTATATACATTCCGGATTTGTGTAATATCCCTGAAAATTGGGTAAAATCGATATTATTATTGATAATTTGTGGAGCAAGAGAGTTTTACACTTACCTTAGAATAAATAATGCCGTCGAAAGCGCGATTGAATTCGATATTGATCGTCATCATTGTCTTACTGCATTCAACGTCAAGGCTATGGATATGCGGAGGATGATTGAGATCACCGCCAGCTTGAGTGATTTTTTTAATTAAAAAATGCATATTATTCTTTTTGTGTACTCTGCGTTTATATTATATTGACTAGCAAAAGACAACGTACCCAATTTATTTTCATAAATCCGTATATCGACTAAACCGTCCGCGTCAATTCCAATCAAAGAAGTGGTCATTTCTATCGCATTTGGAACAGGGATTCGTGGGGGTGAGTATGCGGCGAATGCAACTCCAGAAATTCCAGAAATGCCCTCATTTCCACCCGTAAATCCGCCCAATTGCTTGCCAGTCCTGGAGGCGGAACGAAGCGGTCTTGCACTAGTCGTTGAAAAAAGCCGAGGTTCTGACGGGAAGGAAGTGGACGACGTTTCTGGAATATTCAGGGACGAAAGGCTCGATGAATATTGACGTTGATTCAACCGAAAATTACTATATGTGGAGCCTTTAAAACTTTCCCGCCCACACATTGATGACTGTTGTTGGCTACTCGATCTTGGCGTAGGATATGACTTAGAGGAAGTTTGCCCGCATGCTGAGTAACTGATCTTCGGCGGGGTGAGAAACAGTGACGGCCGCCGCACGCGGTGGCTCGTTATGTCGTTCTGTTGAGAGTTTATTCCCGACTGCAAGTTTTGAGATTTTTCAAGCGACTGCTGCGTATTGAAAGTTGTATTTGAATCCAACTGCGGACGAACTGTAAAAATAGTATTTTACTCGTCGAAAAATCAATCTCCATAAAGATGGCATCAATGAAAAATATGATTGCAAAAGTACTTCTTGAATTCTATATCACGTAAACGGTAGGATTTTTCTACTAAAAAATATTTTATTTACCATTTATAATATATACAAACTAAAATATTGTATTAATTAAAAATACTATAGATTCCTTTTTTAAAACTTACACTAAAAAATAGAATTGGAAAACAATTATAATAAAAAATTGGCAAACACACGCTATAAACATCGTTTACTTTTATGTGTTTGTTAGTTTTTTTTTAATTTTAATATAAAAAAGTAGTTTTAAGAAATGGCAAAGAAAAGTATAATTTTAAAAATATAATTTTTAAGAATTAATTGAGTATGCATTGATTTTTAATAATTATGAAAAAAAAATAATTATTTTTAGTTAGAATAAGCGAAAATTAAAACCAGTTTGAACGTGTTTCCAGTGTCGAACGTGAAGCAACTTATGTCTAGAATATCACGATAAAATGATTTATTGTGCTGCGAATTAAGAATAATAATTCTAATGTGTGAATCAAAAGCGGAGACATTAACTGTGCATGATCGCAGCTTTTTTGCATATTAGTGTAATAGCTCGTTAAACTCACGAGCGTGATTGATTAATGTATTCTGTACAGTTAGTTTATGATCAAACTTGCATTTAACATCACGACAATACGGCCTTTCTCTTTTTTCCCTCGATTGAGTTTAAGGAGAAGTCGAATTATTCTTACATCTTGTTCTTACCAGAATTTGTATTCGGGATTCTCCCAAACATTGCGCGACCGTTGAAAATCTTGGTTGCATATTGCTGAATCCGAAAGAGCGATGATAACAATCGCCGCGATGAATCCCATCCTTAGAATGTAAATCTTATTTAAATTAATGACCGAACTTCTTTTTTTCCCTACCTTTCTCTGTCAATAGTCACGCGATTTCGGACGAAAGTTCGGACGAACAGAAATAATCGTTTCGCGAAATCGAATTCAGGATATGTTATAACGGTCAGCGACACAACTGAAAATGAGAGAATACATCCAAGGATTGAGCCTTTAATGCGATAGATGTTGGTCTTCGCGTCAGAAGCAGAAAATGATCGTTGTGAGTGTAATCGCAGTTTTCGACATTTGACGTCACTATGGTACAGCGACGAGATGACTTATATAATGAGGTGAAGAACGAAAGTGTGCGATTGTTGTGATTTCTCCTGAGGTCTGAGTTTGCGTATTTTGGATTAACGAAAATTTGCGTCGACGATTGCGAAACGCGCAAGGTACATGAAATAACGTCTGCCTTACCTCGACTATCGCGAATTTTGAAAGCATTGTCGCCGAAGAATATATACAGTGGTTTTATATAATTGGACCGTAATTGACGGAACAATCAAGACTTCATTGTAGAGAGAAAAAAAAGGAAAGAACCGCACGCAATTATTTCGACAGATCTTCAGCAGAAAATTTAGCGTGTAAATAACGTTCAATCTTAAACTGCGATTAAAAAAATGTTTTTATTTATATTATATATAGTTTTTATTACTATAATTCGCTATATAACTATATCTCTATATTACTGTAATTCGCTTCTTTTTTTATGTGTAGAATTTTATTAGCGTGTAATATCTTCTTAGAAACGATTGTATATGGATTATGCCGCATAATTAAACTCTAATAAATGTACGTTTATCTGAAATGTCTTATAATTCCAGATTATTTTATACGTAGGATTATTAATTTATGAGTATTCATTCATCTCGTATTTCTGCTTGTTCGGATGTTGAAATATTTTTTTATCCATATATAAAACTTCCATAATTAATTTTCATTAATATCACACAGAATCATCACATATACCTTGTCATAAATATGCGTATGTTGTTCGCGCTTGCCTACGGTTTTGTGTGAAACAAAAAAGATTTAATTAGATAGATTACACAGATAAATGATTAGATAGATAAAAATATGAGAGGAGAAGCACGATGATTATGAAAAGAACATAGAATTGACAAAATTACCGTTTTGCTCGTTCTTTTCCATTTGACAAACCTTCCAGCGTCTAAACGAGCATCATTATCTAATTACGCAAACTCGGGATGTTACGGTCACTTTTCATTAATCCGATGTTGTGACTTGCGGGGAAGCACCGTAAATCTTTGCCTCATTGTCAGTTTTATGTCACTAATCTGCTTAGTGAAACCCGAATCGTCGCGCACTGTACCTTTAGTTTCCCGCACTCGTGCACTCGTGTCTCGTCGGATAGGTAGGGTAGAGGATCGAGAAGTCAACAGTGGAATCGTGCTTCAGCGAATGTGAAAGGTGAAAGTCGCGCTGCGCCGGGCTATATAGAGCTACCGACAGGCACACGCTTGCATGTCAGGATTCACGTTGAAGACGTGTATAAACGTACGGATCGTGAGACCTATTGCGGAATCTATCTATCGATAAATTCCATTAAATTTTTCTCCATTTCAGCCAATAGCATTCTAAGTTTCTGATTTTTTGAAATATTATATTTATATATTATTGAGGTAGAAATATTTATTTCTGAAATCTTTCATTGCGTTATTTGTTTTCGATAGCCGAATTTTACAAACTTTTGGTACTATAACTCATAAATCACATTCTGCAAGTTTGTAAAAACGGAAGATTTTTATAATAATCGACGAAGTAAAAATTTTCTTGAATTTTATTTATCGACGGATTAAATTATGAAAACAAATATGGAAAAAAAGTTTGTGTTTAATTGTTACAATAGTAAGGAAATGACTGGTTTGTGTTAATTAAAGATTTCCATTACGTCAAATCAAATTAAAATTTTGAACACATGTGGTGTGGCAAGATAAACTCGTTTAAGAAGATTTTTTTATTTAAATGAGAAGAAATTATATTTCGTAATACTCAGAAATGTAAAAAGTACATAACGGCAAAGAATTATTGTAAAATCGGCACATAAAAGTTAAAATAGAGCAAAGATTGACAATTAGTTCTGTAACTATTATATCCATGAGAAAATTACGTTTCGTCATTGCTATTCAACGTAATCTTTACACACGTGTACACACAAATAATTGATGCTTATGTCAATATCAATAAATGCTGCTATGTGATGTATGCGATATGCAGAGGATTTTCGCGTTTCACTTTTCGTTTGTTATTGTAATTTGGCAAACGCAAATTACTGTACTGTGTGGGTAAATTGAAACAATAATTCTCGATTCATTTGGAATTTCCGCAAATCAAATTAGCGCTTCGATGCTAATCAGCCTCTCTTCCTCGCTCATCAACGATACGAGTTTCAAATGTATGGAAGATGCAGTTTTTCGAAATCTTCCATCAGGAATATTACAATTTATGTTTCAAAGAAATATGCCGTTTTAATATCGGTTTTGAAATATTATATTTATATATTATTGAGGTAGAAATATTTATTTCTGAAATCTTTCATTGTGTTATCTGTTTTCGATACTCGGATTTTACAAACTTTGCGACGTACAATCGCGACACAATATCTGCAGTCGGCGACTCCAAATTGCTCCGTATGAAGTACGATAGTCGGTGAAATGGGAATTCATTTATTAATTGCCTTTGATAGTGAAAATTGTGCAAGTGCAACTTATCGATGGATTTCTAATTTACTCTTTGCCGATTTTTCTATTTTTTCACGGAATAATTCATGCATTGTCCGTGGGCTTCTTGCATATCGACAAGAAATAATATCATCGCGGTTGAGAGAAAAAATTTATAATTGTTTAAACAGAGAATTGGCCGCAAATCTTTTAATAAGGCAATTCGTCTTACGATAAAGATTTACGAGTTAATTTAAGTAACCATCAAAGCGTATAAGATATATTTTCTCAGGAAAATATTTTCTGTTAAATTGCACGAAACAACAAAATGTACACATTTTTCAAATATTTTCCCGTTCATTGACATTTAATATAGATACTTTGCGCACATACGAGCATTATTTATCCTTTCTCTCTGTATCATCTCCCCCTACGATTCCTATCTTTTCTCTTTTTTACTCTTCACGCACCTGTCTTTACCATCATACAGTGCTGTAGAAAATTAAGTACCGTAATTATCGAAAGGATGTCAATACTGCGGATGTCAATAAAACGGATAGGAAAAAAATACGACACTAAGCTGAACGCTGATAAATAAATGATTTTGATAATTTTCCTAAAGTTCATAATTCACTGTGTTTGTGAATTGTAGAGAAAAAATTCTTACAAAGTTCTTGCTTCAAAATTTTTGTTTATTGAAATCTGAACATTTGTAAGTCTGATCATTGCGTAACAAAAAAATTATTAACTGCAGTACATTTTGATAACAATTTATTATTATGCCGATTTTTTTATAATTTAAAATAATAATCTAAAATCATTTTGACGGTATCTTTGAAATAAAATAAATACAAAAATTTATTCATTTAATAATTATTTAAATAATTTTAATTATTAATTATTTTAATTATTAATTTTAAATAAGTAAATTTTTTAATTAATAATTTTTTTGTGTATTGTATTGGGAAATATATATTAAGAAAATATCTTTATAAAAAATTACTTCTTTCGGTTTAAATTAATTAAATTATCAAGAATTTTATTAAAAAGCACAATTCTTTATAGCTCATGTTCACTAAATATAAATAAATTGTGAATAAATTATTACTTTTTTTTTGTAAATTGTACTTGATACTTAATTTATTATGAATTCCACAATTGAGCTTGCTGCAACAACGAGCTAATTCCTAATGTAGCAAAATATGTGACATTGGTAGAAAATAGATATATTTTACATCACTTTAATGTTCACAGTTTATTTTCTCCTTTCTTACAAAATATGGGTTAGCCCATTGTTGCAGCAAGCCCTTTAATTATGAGCACAATGTAAATACAGAAAAATCGCCTGAATTTTAAGGAGTATTAATGATTATTATATTAATATTAGTACAAGTGACACAATTTAATGCAGAAGAAATTTGTTGTTGGTATATTACTGCATTCGTAATTTTATTCGAATATGATAGAATCCAAGCATGTCGCAAGTTCTTCTTATTCCTTCGTGCGTTTCGTAACGTCTAATCTGCGAAGCTAAATGTCATGAAGTGTGTGCAACGAAAATAATAATTTTTTTCTGTATCTCTGCGTGAAGTGCGGAAGACAAGCGAAATAACTTTTACTATCGCGGCGTGTGAATGAGCAAAACAATTCTACTTTGATCTAAAACTTTTATTCCACATAATAAAAGAAAATTAAAATACTGCACTTTGAACTTCAATACTTTTGTTTTGGAGTTTTCGTAAAAATGTAGTTATTATGGAAACTTTTTTGTGTTTTTTTTATGTCGTGCTGTGTCGTAATTAAAAAACATTTTTTTATTGTGACATAATAATTTGTCTAAACCCAATATTTTTAAACCTAAATTTTAAACTATAATAACACAAATTTTCAATTTTAAAAACATTATAAAAAATTTATTATTTACTTATTTATTTATGACAAAATTTGTTGCTAAGATTCTAAGTGGGGAAAATTCTGCAATTGATTTCTTGCATTTGATGTATTTGACTGTTTATCGTCAGATACTTAAGGAAGAATAACAGTCAAATTTTACGACATCCGTATATCTATTTACATGTCCAACAAGTATATATCTGTACCATCATGTGGTTCATTATTTGCACGTATATGTATATCATATATTCACACGTGTACACGTTTCCTTCTGAGAATGTAATGAAACGCGCAATCATCATTTCTCACTGTCACACACTGATTCTCACATTCGCATCTCATATATCTTCTCTCTGTCGGTTGCAATTTACTCGCGGCTTTAATATCCTATACATTCAAGAAAAGCACTGACAAAACTATTTTATCAAATTGATTTTATTAAAAATACTCGTTTATGTAAAAAGTCTTGATCTCTCCGACGAATAATGTAATGTTGTAACTGATAATCTCTAAAAAAATGCATGCTTTGCTTACAAAAAATATTACTAATGTTAACGTTATATATGGATAAGAATCACGAAATGACTTGTAAGCACCTTCATTATTTAACATTTATATAACGTTACTGATAAAAATTAACAAATATAATTATCTGTATAAAATTTATTACACATCAATAGAAATTTTCATTTATTTTAATCTTGAATCTAAGTGAGAATCATTTTGCTTTTCAACATTTTTGATCAATGCACATGCAAAACAATTAATTCAAGGCAATTATTACCATCCGTTTGGGTCACTCAAAAGTGTTTTAAAAGATCGTCGAGTTGTCAGTGATTAAAATATGAAAGGAACAGCGCATACATGATTGAGAGACCAGTCAAAAATTTCTTTTATAGGCAATAATAAAGCTTGTGCACTGACTAGGCGACGGGTGTATTGTGCATGGATTAAGTGTGTCGAAAAACAGAGAAGTTAATGTAAATTTCTATAAGTGCTCTAATAAATTTTATGTGAATACTTTTCTTATAATTATTAATTTTCTCTCAATTATAAAATATAAAGATATATAATAATATATGTATAATAATAAAATGTATATGTAAATATATATAATAAATCTTGTAACTCACTTGCGAATGAAATTCTTTTCGACGATTGACACCGCATATACAAAATAATAAGTAGTTGAGGTTGATCTTGACGGCCGGAAAATTTGCGTTGTGCACGCCTTTATGAGAAAGGTAAAAGTGAATAGGAAACATCTTCATTTCAGCTTTATATAAGTATTGCACTCTTATATCCAGACAGACTCTGCAAAAAGAGCCATCACTCTGATTGTGCCTGTCGTAATTTTATCATCAGCGGGATGAAAAAAGTGCTTACTGAGATTGCATTAGGCACAAATATTTCACGTTCGAAGTTTCATCAAAGATTAAACTTTAACTCATTTCAGTTGTGAAATTAGTAGTAAAAATGATTATATTATTTTATCCATATTGTTATCATTGTCAAATATTTAATAATGTTTCGATATTGTGACAATGATTAAAACATTATTTTCAGCAATAAAAGTGATATTCTAAAAAAAATAAAAGTGTTAAACAAAATATTAATTAATTTAAGATAACTAGAGTTTAGATATCCAGTAATTTATTTTGTTTTATTAGAATGAGAATAAAAATATTGTTACATGAAGACAAAACTTAACACGACATAAATACAATTTGGGGCATCGACAAAAGATTAAAAACGTCTTCTTCGCGTTAAATTGCATATTTTATCCTCTGTAAAGATTTATTTGAAACTTTTTTTGAGTGCTCCACGAAATAAACGCAAATTGATTAACAATTATTACAAGATTTATTCGCTTATGTTTATCGGAGGTATAATATTTGGTAATAACATTTTTTTAAAAACATCTTCCGTTCAGCAATTATGTTGTCAAATCTTTAATAAAACATTCTGTAGTAATTTATAAATAATCTGTTAACTTCAGTTAATAAATTAATAAAACAAAGACTCTTTATTTGTTTGGTGTGATATGTATAAATATCATTTAATCGTCAAAAAACATTAAAATTTTAAATTATTTAATATTGATCAACCTATTTTTAATTTAAAATATAATTTTTTAATATCATTTTATTTAATATTAATATTTATTTAATATTTTTTTAAAAATTCATTTAATATTAAAATATATTGTTGAAAATGTATCGTTGACGTTGACTGAAGTAAATTGGATTTAACATCGCTTTCTTTTTATGACTTTCTCTACTAGAGATTAAGATATTAAAGATTGAAAGATCAAATCAGAATTCAGAGATGAAATAGAATTATTAACAATAACTAAATACAAGATCGATTCTTGAGAGTCATGTTCGGCTAAATATGGGATGATAGAGATTCGTGACAAGTTTTGATGTTTTGATCTTTAACTGAATGAATAGGAATGAATGGGAATGATTTTTATGATTGAAAGAGAAAGCTGAACAGGAACAATACAGACAAAAATATATTTATAGCTGTGCCAATTTCATTGTTGAACAAAACACGTCTTTATATGAATTGATGATTAATTCAAAAATCTTCCATGGGTTCGTAAAAAATTCAACAGTCAAATATCTATCGGAATAAGTTAAATAAATATTTAATATTATTTCCACACAGATTTAATCGCGCTCGCGGGACTGATGAATATAACGTGAGTGTACATTCTTTAAATTGTAGAAAATAATTTTTACATCATATTTAAATAAATATTTATATGTAGGAAATTAATAAGGCATTGTAAAGTCAATGTAATCAATCGATGCTCTTATTTTCATCACTACCACGTACTACACGCTCATTTTCATACGATATATATTTGTTCCAATTAATTCAAGATTGCGATCTAAATAAAATATATATTACATATATTACATATATGATAATACAAATAATTTTTAAAAATTAAAATAATTTATATAATATGTCAATCGTATATTGATTACGCTCGCACGAATCAGGAATTTTTCGCACGTTTGCATCAACAATGCATTATATATAATACTTATTGTTAGTAATGGATTTTTTTATTAGACACGCGCCTTGCATATAGAATTTCCGTATCATTAAGGCTTTCTAATTAAATGGAAATTAAAGATTTCAGAATGCCAAAATCAATGTATTAATTAATTCAGATTCTCATCTGCTTTACTGACACTTTCGCTAGTGATAGACATACGCATATCTGAGACACTCTACGAGACAATCACGATAATTTGTCTTGAACATGAAATTCATTCTTTCAGTAAAGGCCTCACTTTATGCAGCAAAAATCAAGAAATACAAGGCGATCGGAACCCTGCAACTTCACAAATCGTTACAATAATGCGTTCTTTGAACTGTTCTGATATATCCAGACAGACACATGATCAGTCCGTAGATATCGAATTGATGTCTACCCAGGTACTGTTAGTAGTATAATAAATCTATAATGTATATATATGTAACGTGAACTATAAAATTTCAGTACCGGCAGTGTATGTACATCAGAACCTGGCTTTAGTCATCTCATTTGAAGTTTTGAAAATCAAGGATTGAAAGTATAACTCGTAACTTATACGCCGTTACAGTTGCAATTATTTTTTTTGTAACTTTTTTTTAATAGCGGCATTACTGTTTTTTTTTGTAACTGTAACAGTAACGGTTACACTTTTTCGGTAACAAATTATTTTTGCATTTTAAATTAAACCTATAATATATAATTTTCGTATGTATAATTTTCAGCTAGGATTCATATATGTAGTTTTGTTTTTATTTCAAAACTGTTTTAAATAATGTCTTAAGATGTTAACACGGCTTTGTAATTGGTTTATGACGTCTTAAGAATGCCGCATAAACCAATCAATCGCAAATTAAATTAACAATTGTAATTTGTAATTTAATAGGTAATATTTACATTAATATCTTAATTCAAATAATACTGTGAAAAATTTATTGTGAAAAATATCAGCCGGATAACATATATATGCGTTTCAAAATCAAAAATTTAATTGGTGCGTACTATAGTTTGTAGAATTTTTACATATCGGTCTGTCATTGCTTTTATATTAATATTAAAACAAAAAAAATTGCAAAAGTAAATTACTTAAACTGATCATGTTTCAACATTTAAAAAGTAATGGAAAAGTAACGAATCATTGCTTTACTTATTATTAAGTATTACTTTTTAAATAACGGTAACGTAAGTTACTTTTAAAAATCAATAACTATAGCAAAGTAATTGAAAAGATAACTTTCCATCCTCTGTTGAAAATCATCGAAATCAACATATTTCGAAGAGCGGACGCGAATTAATCGCTGAGCGATGTGACCATTCGAGCCATATGAGATTTATTTTATGGGTGCGTCTCGCCCGTGACCCGTCTCGCCCTCTCACCTTTGCTCGCTCCGTCTACTGTGCTGTCCGCATCTAACCTAACCTAACCATTCTAACCTCACGTCGTAGTGTCGTACACTCGTACAATGAACAGTCGCAACATGGACATTGATACAGCGAGTGACAATACGTCCATCGACGACAAGATAGATGACTTTTGTGAAAATCCTACTCGAGATGCGTTGACAGAGGGTCTCATGAGCCTCCTGAAACCCACGGTGGATCAACTGGATGATAGAATTCGCGCTACAAGGTAATCACGACTTTCTCGTTCGCGAGAAAAGTTGCAGGGCGCATGCACTAACGTGCCGAGTCAGAAACGTCTCTTTCATTTCGCGGTCGCATTTTGGGCATTTGTTGTTTCTGCATTCTTTCGCGGGACATAACGTTTAAGGAGCACGCTATCAGCGTCGATCTGTCTTTATTGTGTTTATTATCTAAGTAGTAATTACGTGTCTGTACTAGCATGTTGCTTGCAATTATGTGTATATATATATATGTTGCTACTAAATTACAGCAATTGTGTCCACATTTGTTAGCAAATTGACGCCTAGGGTAACTGTCCCTATTTTTTTTTATTAAATTAAAGTATTGACTTAATAAAAAAAATACTTTGTTTATTTATTTGTACCAGTTTATTTTTATGACTGATTTAAATATAAAAGCGCGGGACAGGCACATTAATAGGGATAATTATCTTATATGATGACAACCTTTACTAGCAACACAATTTGCTTATATATTATCAAGTTGTGCTGTTGCTGTTGAGTTGCTATATAATAATTTTCAAGGTTATAATGCTGTATTGCTAAATGCGAGATATTACATCGATGCTGCTATCTTAACAGTTAAATTGCTGGCTGTACATAGGTTAGGTATGTAATATTGTTGCCTGCGTGTTTTAATATCAGAATAGTCGAAGACAAGTATACAGTAAGTTGCATCATAAGTAATTACAGATTTGTACAATTTTGCTGAGACACTTGGTTATCTGAGTTAAGACTATATTCTAAAATGTTGCTTTCGAGTAAAGTTTTATTAAAAATCTATAATACACATAATGTAAACTGTATAGCTTTTTAGTAAAATTTTCCTCGAAAGCAACGTTTTGGAATGTTAAAATAAAACAAAGAATAATGCAATACAGTATTGATCGCACATTCCTAAAACATAGCTGATCAAATGAAATAACATTTATCTTTATTCATTTGTTCATTTGTCATTCCTTAGATCTGTTTTCATTCTTGCTCAAAAACACTGGAACGTCCTTTCTCGCTTTTGCCAAATATCAAATCTATAATATATCTATTTCGCTTTAAGTGCAAAGAGTGTGAGACATCTAGTTCAGATATATGATTTGTTTTCTATGTGTATACTTTTTTTGCGCTTAACGTGAAATAGGTATATGTTTAACACTTGGCAAAAGCGAGAAAGAAACTTCTAGTGTAGTTTAGGCGCAGGAATAGAAAAGAGATCCTATATGTTGCGTGCAAAAATCGAGAATTCATTGGCTTATACATCTCTCTTCTGTACAGGATATGCCAAATTGAGCTGAAGCAACGGATTGAATCCTTAACGGAGGAGCTTCAGAAGATCAACGAAGCCCTGCAGTATCCGCTGGACACAGATTCCTACGTGAAGAAGCTTGTTAACGCCAAGCATAAGATCACCATTGTTAGCAACATTTTGCAGACCACCCAAGAGCGCTTGAACAAGGTGCATCAAGCTGTCGAGAAGAGCACTGCCAAACGAAAGACGCTCTTAGATAATAGTTCCGCGTACAGCAGCACCAGCGTCGAAGCGGACAAAGAAGAGCCAGCTAAAGCGGAGACTGATAAGCAGCAATAATAAATATAAGTAGCGTTATTATTAAACGTATATTACGGGATATTACGACCAAATTGTTGCTAAACAATTATTTATAAGTTTTATATAAGAATTTGTTACATTTTTTCTTATGGAATTATGGAGACCCCGTTAGTTAAACTGACTGACGAGGAGCGTGAGACAGTTTACGAGCCTCGTGAGGATTCGCATCTTTTGATAGACGCCTTGGAAGCAGATTTAGAGATGTTGCGTGCGATAAAACCAAAAATTTGTTTGGAGATAGGCAGTGGATCCGGTATAATTATCACGGCTCTGGCAATGGCATTAAAGAAACATAACGTTCACTGTATTGCCATTGATATAAATCCTGACGCGTGTCGGGTTACAAGAGGAACTAGTCTGACTAACTCGGTCAATGTAGATGTTCTCCAAATGAATTTATTAGATTGTATACAAATCAAGTATACATTTGACATTATTTTATTTAATCCCCCGTATGTAGTTACAGAAGATGAGGAGCTATTAGATGATAGACTTGTATCCAAGACTTGGGCGGGCGGTAAAAATGGGCGGCAAGTTATGGAACAGGTATTCCCTACGATTCCCAAAATTTTGTCAGATACAGGATTGTTTTATTTAGTTGTTATTAAGGAAAACGATCCTGAATATATCATAAGTGTTTTTCGAAAATTAAATATGTCTGGTGAAATTGTTCGCAATCGAAAAATAATAGGAGAGAATTTGTATGTTTTACGATTTCGTAAAATCAAGAAATGAGAAGTTGATATCACACGGGAGGGATATAACATCTACAGAAAAAAAAACATAAAAAATTTTTTTCATTCTATAAAGATAAAGACATCGTCGTTTATATTATTTATCATGCTAGATTTAATTAATATTTGTGTAATATCTGTACAATTTGTAAAATTATAGGTGGAGTAAGATACATTTATTTGAATCATGCACTTTTTGTAAATAACTATAATATGATTTATGTTATTTGTAAATTTATGTATACTATTTAATTATTATTATTATTATAGACATAATTATAAGTATATTGCTTAAAACAATAATATAATTCCTTGTCCATGTATATTTTTATTATTATGTCTTTAGCAGTGATTGTTTAAGGAAGGAGATGATAAAAAAGAGGCCATGTCTTTTTTTACAAATATCATAATTTATTTTTCAAATACTTAAGATTTACATTATCATTGCTGACATTGAAATCGCAATAAATACCATATCGTATCGGTATTCAAAGCATTACGCAAAATGAGCACTATCGTCATTCGAGGACTTGCACGAATAGTTTGTTAGATATATTTATAAATTGATATGTAAATTATATATGGCTTCTCTCTCTGTGTGTTCTGTTATCCGAGCAGAATAAATTTCCTACGTTTGGACGAAAGTAATGTTTTATAAGAATTTATTTATAAATATTTAGAAGCAATATACGTAGGAAAAAGTTTCTGCTCTCATATCAACTATTAATAACAGTTGTTTCAAATTCCGTAATATACGTTTTTTCTTCAGCAATTCCTCCGCGATTGAATAATTACGAAGCGATGGAAACAATAGCTCTTATCGTTTAAGTTATTATTTGATTACTGGCACGCGTTTGTTGTTCTCCACGCAACTTCCTTCAGCTGGTATTGTTTCGATAAAGAGATTGCAAGAACAATACCATAATCCTACGAATCCACGAATTTCGGATTGCGGATCCGTTGTAATTTAACATATAGCACAGCCGCGCTTATGGTCGCGACGAAGAGTGTGCTTAACATGAGAGAGAAGGTCGTGTAAAATCCACTGTTGCTCATGCAGACCTCTTTCGCTTTTATCATCGCCTCGACCGCCGTTTCCTCCATACTGTCGAGGATCTGGCTGGATGCTGCGCTCAAGTCGTCTAACATGATCACTTTGAAACGCCGTCCAACACGAACCGGATCCGACAACAGAACCGCGTTCGTCGTGTTGCTCGACGGCGGAGCATATGTTACCGATCGACGACGTCTTCCGGGCTCAATTTGCTAAAACAGATTATTTTAGATGTAACGTGTGAAAAAAATGTGTAACTGTATAAAAAAAATGTGTAAAGCTTTTCTGGCACGACTTATCTCGCTAAATGAAGAATTGCGTAAAATTTAGAATAATTTATTTCGAAATGTTTGATGAATTTTCGTATGAAAAATTTTTGAGTTGTCATATTAAAAAAATGACGATTTTAGGATACGTCGTGCAATTGTCAATTTCAGCGAATATAATGATAAGTATAATTTTATCGAATATTATATATATTATTTGATTTTTACTTACTTGATTTGCTTCCGGACAAGGTTCGCAATTAGTTTTACACAGTTCGACATTACATTCGATGAAGAGATCCATAACGTCGGGGAATTTGAAGGCTTGGAAGAAAGCGTAAGCGATAATAGATGCGCCCGTATTGCCGGTATCGTTTGTCTTTTGGAAGGCACCGAACAGCTTCGGTTTTAAGATGCAGCCCCTTTCGTCGGTAAGCTGCAGCATGTTGGTCGAGGCTTCGTCCCGCGCCAGACAGTCGCGCACCTTGAGAAAGTAATTATAAATATTTTTATTTCTTATTTGCTCAATCAATCTTAAAATTCTGTTGATCTTAAAAATGAAAGTAGAACGCGTCGAAAAATAATTATTTCTTGTTCATTCATTGAATCAATGAAATTAAAAATCTGTACGCACTCTTTTTCATGTTGGAGTAATACTATTGTATGAATTATTACGCGTGTTAAGATGATTTTCGATGGCGTACCTGAAGATCGAAACCAGGATCGCCCTCCACGGAGACCACTAAGGTCATTGTTTCTCCGATCTTTACGAGTCCGTCGGCCGCGGGTGCGAAAGGTCCTTTGCCGATTTGGATATCCAGTTTGGCTGTCGCGGTATCGCCACTGAAGGTAACTATCTCCTGGTTCAACATATCTACTGAGAGATTCACCGTTAGAGCCTTATTGATGTTCCCTTCCCAGAGGCATCGCACTCTTCGAACTGTGTCCCAGACTTCTTGTATACCCGGTTCGTTCTTTAGCAATAAGAATTTTTTATTTCAAAGTCTAATAATCATATTTTTTCGATCACGTGATTTTATTTTTTTTTCTTCTACGAGCTAAGTGTAACAAATAAAATCCGTGGAAAATCAAGCAAATAAATTTAGTTATTTCGACACCGACTTGCAATACGAGGACGTTTTCCAGATACGCTTGACCAGCTTCGCCCTCGAAATCGTTGATGAATTGCGTTCCGCAGGAGTCCAGATTCACAGTGAAAGAATACTGCGTCGAGCCGGAATTCTGTCTTACGTACGTGCATTCCGGATTCATGAAATATCCCTGAAATTGGACCAAAATCGATACATTATTCCCGGTGATTTTTTTGTACATACAAGAGATGATTTTATTTTCGTTTTTTTTTCGTGCTCACCTTAGAATAAATAATGCCGTCGTAAGCGCGATTGAATTCGATATTGATCGTCATCATTGTTTTACTGCATTCGACATCAAGACTATGGATATGCGGGGGATGACTAAGATCTTCCACAGTTTGAGTGACCTCTGAACAATGAAAAATCAAATTATTTCTGTGTGCCGTTTATATTATATTGACTGTATAAAAACAGAATACATACCTCCAGTACCAGTAGTTGAAACACCAGTAGCAGTACCACTTGCAGTTGAAATTCCAGGGCCTTCTCCTGTGGTACCCGCACTACCACCAGCACTCACGCCAGTTTCACCTGGTGTAGTAAAGGGAGGGAATGGTCTTCCGGTGGTTTGATATCCAGCTGTCGAAGGCGTAAATCCCGCCCCCGAGCTGGGGAAACCTGTACTAGGATAGCCTCTTGTCGGGGTTGGTCCTGAGGGTCCTGAGACTCCTGAAGGAGACAGTCGGATGGCATGAATCCCGGTAATCTCTTCCGGTTGATTTGATGTACGAAATTCATTTCACTTGACGCGCTACTTATTGTTATAGTGGGTCTACTTAAAGAGTTCTTTCAGAGTGTTTTCGGAAATTTGGACGCCAAAGAGAGGGACTTACCGATCATGGATTCGGAAGGGGACGGTCTCGGGCTGATGGTCGATGACGGCGGCTGCGGCGGAAGGTAAGTGGACGACGATTCCGGGGAGATCAGCGGCGGGAAAGCCGACGAGCCCGCGTTGCTGTACGAGGGCTGACTCGGCCGGGGCGGGTTGTAGGACGTGGAGCCCCTGAAGCCCTGCGGCACGTACGTCGACGAGGGCTGCTGGCTCGGTCTCGGAGTGGAGAACGGCGTCGAGGGTTGCCCGGACGGGTAACCGCCGAGGTCCGGTGGGGTGTACTGCGACGACGGCCGCTGCGCGGGGTAGCCCGTTACGTCATTCTGCTGAGAACCCGTGGCCGCCTGGAAAGGTCGCGGTTTCTCAGGCGGCCGTTGAGTGCTGTAGGGCGGCAAGTAACCGTTCGAGTCCGATTGCTGGCGAACTGCAAAAATACGTGGACTCAAGAGTGAGAATCCGTTAGCGGTAGTTTCCGTGAAACGCAACGATGGCATCAATGAAGTGTATTGTATAAAGTACCGCGAAACTCAACTTCTCAAAATGGTCACTCGTATGATAGACATTCTCTATTCAAAATTTTTCTATTTTTAATCTAAATGAATGTGTCAAAATTACAAGAAATAAGAACTTTATGGATTAAAATTATCATGCTGTTTTGAAATTTATTATTGACAAAATAGAATTGGACAAAGTAATCGTCCAAAATTTTCAAAAATGTAGATACTATTTCATTGAAGTTATCGATATATCATTCGACGTGCTGTGAATATCCATCAGTTTTATACACGTTCATCAATTTCTTTGAATTTTAATTAAAAAGAGGAGATGAAAGAAAAGAGTAAGTACATATTGAAGAGTTAATTAAGAGTGCATTAACTTAACAGTGCTTCATAGGAGGGAACGATTTATAGTCGGTCGCGACAAGCGTGCATCAAAGCCAATTCCATCAGCGTCGAACATAAAGCTCTACTTCCGTGACGGCCAAATGCCACGTTAAAATGATTGATTAATAGCGCGGCGAGCTCGTGGATTAATAAATTTTGTGCGTCTAACGTCTAAATCGGTGCGGCGATATAATATCGGCTGCGCATAATTGCAGCCTTTCTTTTGCTCAATATATATACGTCCGTGTCCGTATAATAGCGTCCATCTCCGACCATCAGCGGCACTGAACTGTCTATAAATCAGCGCGCAACGTACGTTAGACAACGATTATAAATTCCATCATCGTGAGAAGAAGAAAGGAATACTCGTTAATTTGCGCGGCCTCCTATCGCCCCATTCTTCCCGCCGCCGCTGACGACGACGACGACGACGACGACGACGACGAAACTCGGAAACCTACTTTTACGTGTGCCCTGCTGGTAGAGCCCTTGAATCCACTCTAGGATATTGTGCGCCATCATGTCTGCCGGCGATACCGTGGTAGCAGCCCGTTGGACTCTCGAGCGTGCTAATGAATTTTAAACCATTCGTTTGTGATCAATTTCGCATTTATATCACCACAATTAACGCCACTGTATACGTGTGGCGCTTCTCGCGCCTTCGCCGCGAACGCGCTCCGAGGAGCGCGGACTCCTGCAGGAGAGTCCTCTCGCATATCTTTTTTTTTTTTTTCTTACCGGGATCCGCGTCCGCGGTTCTCACGAAGAGCGCGTGACCGCCGAGGTCTTGGCCGGACACCGCAGCTGCACCCGAGAGAGCGACGACGAGAATCGCCGCGATCAGCCTCATCCTTGGCCTGTAAATTTTTACTTCAGTTAATGACAGCACCTCACATCTCTCCTTCTCTCTCCCCGCATCTCGTCGCGTGTCAATATACCTATGCACTCTCGATTTCGCGGGCGGAATTTCTTCGATGGAAATAACCGCCGCGAAATCGTCTTACGATACGCCACGAGGGTTAAGTGTCATTGACTCGCGCGTTGCAACGCCGTGGAATACGAGGGGAGGGGGGGGGGTTCACCCAAGGATGATGATGATGATGATGATGATGATGAGTCCGCGCGGATGGCGGTATAGAACGCTGGTCTCCCCCCTTCCCCTCCCCTCCTCCCTCCGGTCGAAAGTAGAAAGTGATCATTATGAAATCTATGACCGTGATCGTAGCTTTTGACAGTTGACGTCACCGTGCAAGCGAGATGACTTATCACGAGAAGAGGAGCGCGCGCGCGTGTATATGATTTCTCCCCAAGGTCTGGGCTCTTCCGCGTGGTTCTCTTAGACGCGTACAAATGAAAAACTTTTACGTTGACGGTTATGAAAATCACTGTTTACACAGTTATGTGTATCTATACGTTTAAGCACGCGCGCGCGTTAGGTGTTTCTTCAAGGTCTCCACGTGCGTGCCTCGGAACCGCCGTGATCGAGTTGCGCGCGGCCCCAGCTGGCCCCGCGCGACGCGTACGTATACTATCCCCATCGCGAATTTCGAAAGTAGCATCGCCGAGGGATACCCGCGGCGCGGTTTTCTAATTGGACCGTAATTGCCCGCTGGAATATCCAAGGTTCCGTATCCGCGAATGGAAATTCCATCCTTCTCTCTTGCACGGATTAGAACCATGTAATTGCGGGCAAGGCTGCGTATTATTTCGGCAACGCGATGACTTTACACGGATAATCGTCCCGCCGCCGCCGAGCTTGTATGCAGTTGGCTGGGAATGGACGCGATCCTCCAAGGTCCCCGGCGAACATGGCGAAATTAATCGTCGTAGAGAGAGAGAGAGAGAGAGAGAGAGAGAAAAATAAGATAAAGAGGGAAGAAACCGCGGCGCGGGCAATTATTACGACAGAGGTTTAGCGGAAAATTTAGCGCGCGAGTTTAACGGCGCGCTCGTTCCTTAATCTCGGATCGCGATCGCTAAATATCTTTTAATTTGGAGCCGTCGTATTTCCATTATTGTTCGCCACTTCTCACGTGCTGCTGCCGCCGCGCGCTGTGCGTTAACGCGTCGTGTTTCGTCAGGACGGATTACGGCCGCGCGGCATAGGTAATCGCGCGCTGTCTCGTCTCACATGTCTCATAATTCCTAGACCATCTAGCTGGGATAATTTACGGGTATGTTCACGAGCACTTATAATCTCGTATCTTTTTTTTTTCTGTTTGGTCATCCGGATGTCGCTGCTTTCTTTTGCGTACGTAAGACGACATTCTTTCACGGTGTGGTCTTCAGTATAATATTACAGCGTCCGGGATCATCGTAAATTTAGTCCCAGGTTGCTTTAGTCGCGCGTTTCTCTCGTACGATGTCGCGTAAACAAACAAATAAAATATATTTATTATAGATGAAAATTTGTAGACTCTCTCCCGTCCCTCCCCCCCCCCTCCTCTCTCTCTCTCTCTTTCTCTCGCATGAATAAAATTTATAATTTAACGTATGAATAAAATAGACAGTATTATCGATTGTGATCTAATTAAAATTTTAATATTTAATTTAGTCAAATGCGCGATTACAATGAACAAATAACAATTCCGATTCATGCGCGATGATATAATCATTGTATTAAAATAATTACTGGGATACGATAATTGCGGCGGCGATACCGCACACGTACACACACACACACACACACATGCACCGGTATTGTGATATTCAATCATCCGCACGACTTGACAGATAATTACTCGTTTGCGGCATTACGAAATGCAGATTCTCCGCACGACTTCTCCTCGGTTTAATGAACTTTTCCTCCCAGGTCCCCCGCCCCCTCACCCCTTCCTAAACCCGGGCCTAAACGAGCGTCTCATTATCTCGTTACACGAACTTGAAATCTAAACGGTCACTCTCTCGGTTAAACCGATGCTGTATATAGGTATATAAACCCGATGCTGGGAAAGAGCATGCGATGCGCCGTGCGCGCGAGGATGCTGCACGGATACGGAGAGGCGAGATGCTTTCCATCGCCTTAGTTTTACGCCAGCCGGGATCCGGCCAGTGAAACCGAATCGTGACGCGCGGCGGCCGCCTTCGGTTGCTACCCGCGCGCCCCGTATATGTATATATACGATTCCGATGCATCCATCCGATGGGGCCGATGGCGCCGCGCGGTGGGATAAAAGATCGCGGAGTCAACAGTGGAATCGTGCTTGAGCAAGGTGAAAGGTGAAAGTCGCGCACCGCGCCGGCTAGAGGAACGTGCATTATAGGAGAGGTATACCGGCGGCGAGCATGCGCTCGCTTTTACACGTGTTTCACGGTAGAACATATACGCACGCATCGCGGGGCCTGTCGCGGGATTTATCTCTCAGCCGATCGATAAATCAGATAAATTGGTGTGCTTTTCCCCTTCTGTATATATACATGTATATACGTTCGCTCGTCCCGCTTGATTATCGATAAGGCTGCGAAAAATTGTTAATCTCTCCGGGATTTTACCTCCATATTTGGACTGCAGCTAGGCCGCGGCCAGAGATACTTAATCTCCGTAGAATTCTAATTATGAAAATTGTTTGCTCCTTCGCGTCTTCGATTCCATGCGTTTTCGACACGCGGATTTCACAAATCTCATTCCGCGAATCTTTGGAGAATCGACGACCCTTTAGTATCTAAATTTTTTATCTCCCGCGGGATTTTACTTCTATATAATTGGACTGGCCGCGGCTGGAGATACTTATCTCCGCAGAATTCTAATTATAAAAATGTTTGCTCCTTCGCATCTTCGATTCGATCATGCGTTCTCGACACGCGGATTTCGCAAATCTCATTCCTTGTCGAACCTTTTGTGAACCGAGGACCCTTTAGTATATTTTACATTGCAATCGACGCGCGTATATGCGAAGAGATTTTCTCGAGTCTCACGATGGATACATTAAATTATGAAAATAAGTATGGGAGAGAAATTTCCGTTGTGATAATGTCAGGGAATTGGACTCGATTGCGTCAAGTCGCGGAGATTCCAATTAGGTTTAATCAAATAAAAATTACAAACACATGCACGAGAGTGCGATGGCAAGATAAACCCGTTAAGATATAATCTGATTTCGGATGAGAATCTCGCATAGCGATATGCGTTTCGTAGCGCGAGGTATTCTCGAGTGTGAAAAAAGAAAAAAATACAACAAAGAGTCGTATTTGCAAGAGCGGCATGTTTAATCGGTTAATTACTCTCGTAATTGTGGACACAAGTAGATTACATTACATAGTAGAATTTTAACGGGACTTTTACTTTTTTACATTGAAAAAAGGCGAAATAGAAGTAATTGCTCTCTATTTTGTTTACCGCTTCCTGCTGCATTCTCTTGTATTTCTTAACATTAAATTCTGCGCAAAATCTAATTTTATTTTTTCTGCAGGAGGAGAACGTAATAAAGTAAGTGGCAGAAGTCTCAGACTCCACATCTATATATACATATATACAGTTGAGGGTTAAGGTTGAATGGAAATCGCGCGTCGTTGATAAGTGGCCGCGCTTATTATATCCGAGAAAATTACGTTTCTGGTCAACGTAATCGCTGTGCACACGCAATATGTAATTGATACCTACGCCGATATCATTAAACTACTTGTGTGCGACGAACGGTCTAATCGTTGCGGTTTCGTGAGACGCGTGCGAGTCGCGGAGATTCATGCGCGCGTCTTGCATTCCCCCCCCCCTCCCACCGTTTCGTTTCCGCACGAATTTGGCGCGAACGCGCCGTGTACGTGCAGGTACACGAGATATTCCCGATCTAGTTGGGGCCCCCGTCACGTCGCACAAATCAAATTAACACGCCGTTACTAATTACGCGTTAATTAACACCCGCTCCCCCTGCCTCTCGTCGGCGCTCGTCTCTCGGCCGCCGCGCCGCTGCGCGCACTCTTTCGAAATCCTCTCGACGACGTTACTCTCGGCGTCTACTCTCGGTGTGTTAGGATATCCATAATTTGCGCGTAACTCTCGAAGAAAACGTCAGGCCGCGGCGCGCGTCCGCTCTGCCTCTCCCGCATTTGCCGCGCAATTGTCGTGCGAAATTCGTGTAACACTCCGCGCAGGCGGTCCGCGACGCGAACGCGGTAACTGTTGCTGTTTGCGGTCGCGCGATTAGGCAAGTGCAGTATAGCGTGCACTTGAGATGCTGCGGTTTCCTCCGCGCCGCATCGCGCCGGCGGCCGCGGCCGCGCGCTTCGTCGCCGATGTCGGCATTTTAATAACGAGGCGGGCCAAGCACTCGTTTATTATGCAGCGATTTCGTAATCCCGAGCACCGGGACCGCGCCTCCGCCGTGGAACTGGGCTACTCGAGGTTATTACGACTTCAAATTGGTATACGCGTGCGGCCTGCCTTGGTCATTGACCGGGAACTGTATACAATCGGAATCGGACTAACACATGTACTAACACAAGAATTTTGTTTAACTCAGGATAACGTGGAATGAAATTTATTACAGGGCTGGGAAGTAACTCGTCACTTGTAACGAAGTTACAGTTGTGCAGTTACTTTTTTTCAATAATTGTAACTCAACTTCGTCACTTTCTTTCCATGTGTAACTGTAACTTAACTTAAATCTTTTAAGTGACTAGTAACTATAATTTAATAGTTACTTTCACAGTTACTTTATATATGTGAAATCGTCACTTTCGTGGATCTCAAAATTATGCAACACTTTCGCTCAATCACCTAATTGTATTAATGTCGATTGTAATTATGCGAAATATTTAAATGCTCATGTCTAAATACGCGCATTACTTTTCTTTTTTAAGTAAAATTACATAATATGCAAATGTAAATTTGCTTTTTTTCATAATGCTAATATTGTTCTATTAAAAGTATAACTGAAAAGTAACGATTCGTTATTTTTTTGAGTGACTCTAACTGTAACATGTTACTTTTGAGAATCGGTAACTTGTAACGGTAACTAGTTACTTTTTGAGAGACAAAAACTGTAACTAGTTACTTTTACAAAGTAACTTTCCCAATCCTGGAAATTAAATGGAAATTTTTTTATAACTTTGCTCGAGAATTAATTAACGTTATTCGCGATAAGAGACCACGTATGGCTGTTGCGTATACGCTAAAAGGGCGTGGAATTATCTTCATTATGATACGAGGCGAAATTTTCTTTGCACTAAAGTTCTATACAGTGTGATGCAAGCGGCGAATATTACCTAAACCTTTCTACTCGCGCTAATTGAATTTGAAAACTCGCGTACAAAAATATCGCGCATCTGATTTTTAATTGGATACGTAGCACATTCTCTATTATATGTACAACATAATTGGGTCGATATACCGTCCACGACGGTTACTGTATAAACAGCAGGTGGTAGATGAAATTACGGCGACGTGTATCTTTCCGAGAAACGTGCAATATTTCAGCCCGACGGCGAGCGCGAAATTATTCGTAGCACGTTAAATTTATAAATTCGATATCAAGCCCGGGCGAGGAGGAGGGGAAGCGGGGAGGGGGGGGGAGAGGGGGGAAACAGTTCGCGATACTGAGGACGCTAATGACGCCGAACGACGCTAATGACGAAACGATTTAAGTATACACATGCGGGCCAGCAGCGACGCGCGGTTTGCGGCCGGCGCGGCGGCGCGCACTCGGGGAGATCTCGCGCTGCAGTGAAAACTGTTACGTCCAATAGGTCTGGGTTACGGGGACATCGATTTCCTTATACATCGCCGGCGTGCACATCACACATCGTATCGGCGAACATGCCGCCTGATGTCCGCCTGTGAAACATCGGCCGCGGTGCGGCGTGTCGAAACGGGTTGAAAAATCACCCGAGAGGTATACACACATACGCGTGTGATTTCTACCGCGCAATGTCACATGTGGCGCGCACGGTGTGTATCGTTGTCGTCAACGCGATTCCAAATACGTAACCTTGCCGTATAATGCAGGCGCGACAGAGTCCTGCAGGGAGGGGGGGGGGGGGAATGCAGGGTTTTCATCCGGCGCCACATTCGGCAAAAGATTCGCGCGCGAGTGGAGCTCCTTGACCGTGTTAAAATCCGACTGATCGAATCCTCACACACACACATCCTCTCTCGCGTGCGCGCCGTTTTTCCGCGCCGCGTTTCTCACGTTTCCCTTTCTCGCCGAACGATTTACGCACTATCAGCTGCAGCCTCCCCTCTCCCGCCCTAGCTATACCTTTCGGTTTCTCACGACGTTTTTCACGAGGCGGAATAACCGTCGCCGTTTTGAGAAGGGAAAAAAATTTTACGATCGGAAGATTTGGCTGCGGATTCAGCGCCGCGCGCGAGGTGATAACTTGTTTTTTTACGACAAACGACGTTCGCGAATTTTTATAAGCGGTCGCAAAGAAAAAAAAAATATGCCCCCTGGGTACGCTTGGCTGGGAAAGCGTGAACTTTACTGTTAAATTCCTCGGAGGCACGCGCGTTTTTCAAACCCGTTCATTGACATTTAATACATTCTTTGCGCACGTACGAGCACGATCTATCTTCTCTTTCTCCTTCTTTCACTCTCTCTCTCTCTCTCTCTCTCTCTCTCTCTCTCTCTCTCTTCTCCATCTCCCCGTAGGCTCCCCTTCTTTTCTCTTTTTTTTTGTCAAGCTCTTCACGCTCGTCTTTACTATTATGTAGTGCTGTAGAAAACGCATTTTAAGTACCGTGACTAGCGAAAGGATGTCAATACCGTAAGGATGTCGATGTAAAAATGCGACGCCATGAACGTTGCAACATGATTTTGACAACTCACTGTAGAAAACATTTTGTAAATTTTTTGTTTCGAAAAAAAATCAGGTCAAAATGTTTATTCGACAAAAATTCTGAATATTACCGCAGTTACATTACGTTTCGGTTGACATTTTGTAACAAAACGGTCGGTGATACATTTTGACGACTGCACATATAAATTATGGGTTTCGTAAAAAGATCCTTTTTAAAATAAATGCATCTGGGACAAAGATCTTTTTGGAAGTCGCGCTTTCGAAGTAGGTCATCATCGATTACCGCGAAAACAAAATTATTTTCTTTTCAGGACGAAATTTATTCGCTCGTCGCGCACTGGCTGAATTGCGGAATATTAAATTAAACATAAGCAACGTACGCGCGCGTCGCATTAGAGAAACGTATGGAGAATATTTTCATCAGTGCGAACATTATTTCTCTCTCTCTCTCTCTCTCTCTCTCTCTCTTTCAATCAATTCTGTGCAGTGATATCAAGACTTTTATTACGGAGAGTCAGCGCGTATTTCACAATACTTTGTATACTTTATTATGTTCTCGAATCTACGTGTTACTTAACGCGCGGATAAACTTATCTCTCCTCTTACAATTAGATGTAGTAATCTTAATCCATTACAAATTTCCGTAATTATGCGCGCGACAAAATGCAGACAAATGGCGTCAATTTCGAAGATTATTAATAATTACTATAATATTAATATACAAGTAATGACATAACGCCTTGATACAGAAGAGGTTAGAACCTCGTCACTCTTGCATCACACTGCGTTTATATTTTTTATTCAGATACGATGGAGCGCGCGCGCGAGCATGTCGCAAACTCTCCTTCTTCTTGTTCCTCCGCGATGCGTTTCGTAACGTCTAATCCGCGAAGATAAATGTCACGAGGCGTGTGCAACGAAAACTCCAATAATCATTTTTTCCTTCCGTGAATCCCCGCGCGCGATAGTCCCAGCCAGCTCATGCGGAAGACACGCGAAATGACTTTTACTATTGTACGCGAACGAGCGATACGATTTTATCTCCTTTCCCACACGTAGCGAATGGAAAATAAAACATATACTCGCTTTTGAACTTCAGAATGATTTCCGGTGTGGTTTCGAGGTCTCCTCGTAAAAAAGATGGTTATTAATACTGGAAATTTGTCAGCTTCCGTACTTTCTGCGCTGTCGCGCTATTTTGCAGAGAAAAAAAAAAAATTATTTGTCACATAAATTAATTTTCAAAATTCAACATTTTAACGGTTAAATTTTAATTGGAATGAACAAATAGAAAAAAAGATGGAAGTGCTTGTCGTGGCAAAGGTGCGGTTATTAAAGTTTGCGGTTTGTTTTCCGATATACTCGATGCGTTCCGGCTGTTTGTTTTGTCAAAGGCACTCGAAGGAACGAGAGACGAGAGGAAGTCCGCGACGCGACATCTGCGTATCTGCATGCGTGCAACAAGTGAGTCTCTGCACCATCATCGTGCGGTGCGTGCTTGTATATACTCGCACACTCTATGTACATGCACATATATACATGTATTCACACGTGTACTCACTTTCTTCGAGGATGCGGTGACCAAAACGAGCAATCATCATTTCTCACTCTCACTCTCGCACAATGATTCTCACACTCGCTTCTCTTTTCTCCCTCGCTCAAACCGCGGTTTGCTCGCGCGCGGCTTTGACATATGTGTGCACGTTCGAGGAAAAGTATCTCGCCGCGAATAAAACAATTTTATTAAAAAAATAATAATAAATGTCCGTTTACGTCAGAAAGATCCCGATCTCTCCTATACGGAATCATACGAAATAATCTTTAAAAGTGCGAGCGTGCGAGCACTGCTTATGAAAGATGATATTAATGTCAGATATGTTGGATAAGAAACACGGAATGACTTGCAAACGTTCTCGATTTATTACTTAACATTTATAACATATGTCTGCTGTAAAATTAAAATAAACCAATTTATTAAAAAAATATATAAAATTTAAAAAAATACGGCGTTGCCATACGTTTTCACATGTTATGAACACGGGAATAACTAGACGATATACTCTAATAATAAAATAAATTAATATATGCATATATAGTAGAGAATAGAAAAGTGATGAATGAGAAATGTGTTTTACATTTTATTTAAACATCGAGCACAAAATTTACAAAACAGTATGAGTTTTCACATTTCTCCATATATGTGCTTTTATTATCTATATATATATACATATATGTGCGATACAATAATAAATATTAAATACTCAGGCTCACCTGTAAGTGAAATCCTTTCCGTGGAATATTATTGCCACGAGGTAGCTGAAGTCGATCTTCCTTCACGATTCGGCCGGAAGATTTTGCGTTGTGCGCGCGCTTATGAGAAAGGTGAGAGTGAATAGCTGGGAGCATCTTCATTCAAGCTTTATATAGGTATTGTACCCCCTTACCTAGGACTCTGTAGAAAGAGCGTGCCATCTCTCTTACCGTGTCTGCTGTAATTTTATCATCAGCGGGATGAAAAAAGAGTACTTGTTGACGAAATTGCATTAGGCAGAATTATTTCATATTCCGAAGTCCCGCCAAAGTTTATAAAGATCCTGCCCCAATTTCAATCGATAAATTTGTCACAACAATGATTGTGTCTTTCTGCCTGTATTGTTCTTAATTACAAAATATGTAAAAATTTGTTATAATTATGGAGAAATTAGAAGTTTTTAGCCATTAACAAGATATATCTAATAGAAACGAAAGGGATTAATAAAATTTTATACGGTGATATAAAAATATTATTTAACTGGCATTTTTAATTTGGCATTATTTAATTATGGCATTTTTGATACGTAATACTATACTTTCAGATAACATCTGTACACGGAAAGAACGATTTTGATGGAAGACCAAAAAAAAATCTGAAAATAATTTTTGTTAAGTCATCATCAAAATAATTTTGTTCGAAAGTCTAACTGATTGCTAAAATATCAAAACTAGATCGGAAGAGCACACGTCTGAACTC
>NW_012027286.1:39665-43882 GCF_000956235.1 Wasmannia auropunctata
AAAATATCAAAACTTTTTATAGCAATGCTTATTATTCTTGAGTTTCCGACAAAATATTTTGATGATGACCTAACAAAAATTATTTTCAGATTTTTTTTTGGTCTTCCAGCAAAATCGTTCTTTCCGTGTATGTTATATAGAAGTAAGAGTTTCAGACATATTAGTTATTATTATCAGTATATATTAATTCATATAATTATCATCAATATATATTAATCAGTATAGATTAATATCAGGTATATATTAAATTCGTTCAATTTAACCGGTATAAAGATAACAATATTAAAACTTTGATCGGGAGGTAAATGTAATTTAGGGCATCGACAAAAGACCGAGAATACTCTCTTCCGTATAAAAATAGTTCCGCGTATCCCGGCATCCTCTGTAGGAGTTTGATTGAGTGCTTCACGAAATAAACGCAAATCGATGAACAACTCTGTTAAATGATTTATCTACCCCCGGTATTATCGGCGGTTCAACGTCGTTTCGCGGAGATTTGTGTTGAGGAAAGCTGGCTTCCCGAGTCACGTTCACGGGAGTAATGACGATAATATGAATAATATGAATTCCTATGTGTCCGCGGGATATATTCGTCACCCTTACAAGGAGAGAACGAGACGACGTCTCTATATCTCTCTTCCGGGTACACCAAGTGTAGCCCCTAATTTGGCGAACCCATATTTTCGCGCGAGTGAAATATACGATGTTACCTCTCTCGCCGGCGAAGAAAATGAATTTTCCGCCGGGCGCGACCCAATTCGTGCATCCTGAATTCGTTTATAATTCACATTGGCGCGGATGGATCGTGTTACGATCCTTATGCAACACTGTGCCTTGAAACTTTTTCTATGGTATTCTATGGTAATCGCATAGCGGCCGTACTACTGAAATTAATGAGGTAATAAAAAGGAGCTGTTCTCCTTACGCGCGCTCGATACGACGAACGTCGTTCCATGATTCTTTGACACTCGCCAAACAAAACACGCGAGAATTCGAAATGATTTAGCATATAATATAATCAATATAATATTATAATATAATTAATAATTTAATTAAAAATTTATTATATATAATAATTTATGTATTAAATATATGTTTAATTAAATAATATACAGGATGTTCCGAAATTCACGAATCAAAATACCATAGCAAGAAATTTTAGAAAAATTAATTAAAAGAGTGATTTGTAAATTTTTATTTCAAGCAGTTATAGTTTTTGAGATATAAGAGTTTAAATTTGGTTAACTATTTATAGATTACGCGCTATTCACGTTTCCGTTTAATCGTAATCTATAATTGGCCAAATTTCAACTTTTACATCTCAAGAATTGCTTAAAATAAAAATTTACAAATAACTTTTTTTACTTAATTTTTCAAAGACTTTCTTACTATGATATTTTGAATCGCGAATTTCGGGACACTCTGTATAATTTATTCTTATATATGTTACTTTTCCATTCTTTAATATAAAATTAATATTAAAACATGTTAAAGTTGACTAAAATAATACACGTTAACGCCGCTTACGATATTTCTTCCTCTGGCTTTCTCTAAAGATCGAACTATAAAACGATGTAGAATCATGAATTGAATTTTAGTTAAGTAACATCACGAGATACTCGGCCCTGTGTCATTTGCGAATCACGCGCGGCCAAATATGGCATAATGGAGATTAGAACCGTGACAAATTTTGACGATTTTATTGACCTTTAACCGAGCCGGAGACCGGGGGAGGACTTTATAAAAGAGAAAGTTGATGGACTATAGGAACAATAACGGATGAAAATGTATTTATAGCCATGCCAATTTTGATTGTCGGACAAAGTATCCTTATGCATTGAATGCCGATTGAATTTCGAGCTTATATTTTATCGCGTTGAAGCACGAGGGGAGAGGGGGGGGGGAATGATCGCCCCCGGTGCCCGGTGGAAAAATTCAACGCGCGCCCGACTATATATCACGCGCCCGGGGATATCGCGACGTGTTAAATATTCAACGTCCACGCGTTTCCAAACGCCGACACAGCCCGATCGCGAGGAGGGCGGCGAGCGCGTCGATGCACCTGTGCGGCGCGGGCGCCGCTATACTGCCCATCATACGTCATCAGTGGTGTCATTAGCACCTCGGCGCATTTCGCGTGATGCTGCAGGCATTTCGGAGATGAACATTTCATCGGTCTCTCTATCGCGCGCGCGTAACGCAAGTGCAATTTTCGCGAAGTGCGACAAAGTGCATTTGGTTTGGACGCTGCAGGCTGCACGCTCGCAAACGCCTGCCTCGAGAACATAAATCGGACTGTATCGACATACGTCACGACGCGTTTTGCGCGCGAGAAACGCGCGCGTTATATTAAGAGTTCGCGCACTGTTACGTCGGGAGGGGGGGAGGGGGGGTTCGGGAAAAAGTTTTACGGCGTGGTTAGAATTTTCTCCGTGGCCTGCGGTGTGATTAGCGGTTGAGCAACGCTCGCATCTCGCCCGCCAGGAAACTGAACGTTATAGTACGTAGTTCCCGAGCGGGAACGTATTTATACTTATTGGCGTGCGTTTCTGGAATCGCCGTTTTGCGTTTTCCGGAATTCGCGCGTCGAGGGCCGCGATTCTTCGTCGCGCGCGCGTATTTCAACGCTCAATAAATTCAACGAGATAATCTGGGATTACTCACGGGTCACGCTTCATGAGTTTCATTCTCTGGCTCCTGCCCCGGATCCGGTCTCTCTCGGCTCGGCTGCACGCGCGTCTCGCGCAACTGAAAGGCGCTCAGCGGGGCAAGGCCGCGCGCACCGTTTGGAAATTTTTACATGCGCACGCGGGATAAATTGAATGGCGAAATTAAATTAGCGAGCGTTGCGCGTGTTTTTTTTCCCACACGATGATATTTTTATTTCGGCAATATTTTATTCCTCCCGGGACAGGCTCGGCCCGGAGAGGAGGATACGCACAATATCCGTTATCGTATATAATCGACGAATTATCCGGTGCCTATATAATTACAGCTCATTACCATAACTCTCCCAAGCATCCCCCCGTTACGTCAAATAATAAAACCATCACGTGCCCTGGCACCAATTACCTCCGCACACGCACATCGCGCGAGCGCGGAAACGCGCGCGCACGCGCGCGCGGAGAAAAAAAAATCGTCGGCGAGCCTCGCGGACTATTACGCCTTAAACGTATACGTATTTAAAGACGGAATGAGGGAAAGAAATATGCGTCTTACGTATACGCGTATTAGGAGGTAATGCGAGATAATGTAGGAAATGTACGAGGAATTATGTGGGAAAAATGGATATATAAATGTATTTATATGGCTAAATTGTCTGGAAATACATCTCATAAATATTTACAAAGTTGGGAATGCATTACAAATTGAATTTTAGCCTGTGCGACGTAAATGCGAAAAAAATGTTACTTATACAACACTTGCTAAATACAAATTTACGTACACATATATGGCTTGCTAATTAATTGTACGTACAAAATTAAAAGGAGAATCGAAAAGAAGTATACACCTTTTTGACAAACGTATATATTTCCTGTGACATATACAGCTGCATTTCTGTTACACGAGGTTCACTGTTCATTCGCGACACGGATATTGAGCAAGTGCATTTAGCGTTTAAATTGCGGCGAACCGCGCAGATCATAAACACGCGACAACAACAAATTTCATTCCATTTATTACTAATTTTTCATTTACAACGTTTGCTACGTGTCGGCCGCGGACGTCGAAAAAGCTATAGCGTTTATTCGAGACCGAGATGACAACACGGATAATTAATTTGCAATAACAATATCGGAATCACGGAGCTGCAGCGCGGTATATAAATTAACGGAGTCGCCGAAAAACACGAGCGAATCCAGAAATCGGTCCAGGAAGCCGTGACGTCGCTTTCCGCGTGTCCGCGCGATAGCGATCGCGCGCCTCCCGCACACGCGTGCAAGTCGCACGGTTCTCTCGCACACCGAAATACTCGCGCGCGCGCGCGCGGAATTGTAAGATAAAAGCATTAGTCGGCCCATTACCAAGCCGGAGGGGGGACGTTTACACAATCCCGGTTGGATCGCCGCGCGCCTCATGTCCCGCGGTGCGCGTGTCGAAACGCGCGCGACGAGACGACGGCGTCATATATCGGCACCGCGCGATAACCGCTTGTCATCAATCATGTCGCATCATGTTTGTCGCAGGACGCACAACGGCCCCGGTGTGTACCTCTC
>NW_012027286.1:55649-60913 GCF_000956235.1 Wasmannia auropunctata
GGGGAATTGAGTCGATCCGGCGGTTGAAATTATATGTTGAATCGTAAAGAATAAACTTGCGCTGCAGCTGCACGGCGCGACGCAACGGATACGCTCCATCGCGCGCTGATTTCGATCGCCGCGGCGCGATATAAATATGCAAGCCCCGCTCAACGAATACAAATGGAATAATTGTATCCCGGTAGCCCGATTATTGTACCGTTGCGTATAATGACGCCCGGGGTTCTCGCCGCGATTACCTTTCGCGCGCTCGCGGGATGTTCCTTCCTTTTTTTTCCTCCCCCTTTTTCTTTTCGCTTCCGTCATTCCGAACACACTCCCCCTCGATGCCTGTTAAATCGCTATAATTACCAACGTTACATAATGACGCCCCGCGCTTGAACGCTCGCGAAAAGGCGCGCCGACCGACGAACGTGAGAGAAAATGCGGGGGAAACATCGCCTGCAGGCACGTTGGGCTCTTTTTGATTTCCCTTCCGCGCTTCTTCGCCCGAGCACTTTTCGTTGCGCGCGCGCGAGCGCGCGCGCGCCGACGTTTACCCTCCTCTCTGTCCTCCTCTTATACCCCATCATCATCACCCTCCTCCTCTTCGCGAATTACATGAGACTTTCAGCTCGTTCACAAAGCGTTCAACTACGAGAATTCATTTAACACGAAAAGCATCTAGGAATTTCACTAAGCGAGATTCGGAGCTCTTACACTTATTATACATATATATGCTTCCCGTTGAAAATTGTAAAAATTGCTTAAGACGATGTTCCTTTTTTTTCTTCTTCTTCTTTGTTTTACTTAATAACTCCTTATACGAAGGTAAATTTAACCCGACCACCCACACCGTGGCTCATCCCTTCACCCCGTTCCTCTCGCACTTTTCCGTGCTCTCCTGGCGTTAAGTCCCTGGGCAAGAGAGAGTCCATCGGCAGAGTTAACTTATTGCGCCAGAGTAGAGAAACAGTTTCAAAGTCGGCGTTTATAAGGAAATAATCAGAAGGCCGCGCGGGGGTGCCCGCGGATATTGGAAAAGCATAAGCTTGCTAAAGCTGACGGATTATTTCTTTTTTCATTAAACGTTTTTAAAATATCTCCCTCTCTCTCTCTCTCTCCCTCTCTCTTTCTCTATTGTGGCGCATGGTTACCTCTGCTGGCGCAATCTTCTCCCACCTGACACGTCGCCGCCAAGATCGATGCGCCAAAACGCCGGCGATAAAAATCCCGACGCGAAAATCGCGAAAAATTCGCTTTTATCCCGGACCGAGGCTGGCGACAACGATGGCTCCCCTCCGGTCTTGCAACATTTGACGCAATAATGCCGCGGATGCGTTGAAGCGAAAATCAGACATGTGTGTGTGTATGTGTATGTGTGTGTGTGTGTGTGCGCGCGCACGCGTGCGTGGGTGTGTGTTAGAAAAATAGAGCCTTCGATCGTCGCGATAACTCGACGGAAATGAAGAATTACGGAAAGGAGAGGCTTTCTCTCTCTCGTCCTCTCGCTGAAGCGATTGGCCACGGGAGATCCATCGTTGACCCGGCCGTCTCCTACGTCTCGCCGGAGTGATTCATCCTCTCGCCGAGAGCCGCACGGGTGTAATGTGCGCGCCGTCCGCAACTTGGGGACCGAGTTGTGCGCCCCCGGACAATCTGATTCAACTAACTCCAGGTTAGTGATTCATTATCTTCGGCCAGATTGTAATCCAACTTATGCGAGTCCTTTGATAAATTTGGAGATCGGATTTGATTAACGCCCCGCGGATGAAATCGGAGGTAATCGGCGAGGTGAGTTTTACAAGCGCGAAATGTGTAAGGTGTATATAACGGAGGCGTTTATTTTCCAACTTAAATATCGCGGATGTCGCGGATTTCTATATCTTAACCTTTAAACCACTATATCGGTCTCATAGACCGCTATTGAAACGTTACTTGTCAACAATTTTCTTATTTCTCACCATTTAAATATATTTTATTTCTATTGTATACGGTAAAGTAGCGTAATTTGGTCAACAACATTTTTTGAGTGCTGCGCAGTTCGCATTAGACAGTTGTCATTAAATTGTCATTGTATTAGCTCACTTTTGATGAGACATCGAGCTGAATAGACGTGTAAATTTTTGCTAATTTTGTTAATTTTCTTTCTCGTTAAGTTGACCAAATTACGCTACTCCCTTACAAGATTATTTTTCAACCCTCACATTAAAACATAGTTTTCCTTTTACCCATCAACAAGTATTCAGAAAACATACATTTTTATTATAATGATATAACTTTTAAAATTAACGGAAGCATAATAGCGACGTCTGTTAGACCGACATTGTGGTAGTGTGATTTTTTTGGGCCTGGTGGTTTAAAGGTTAAGAAGACCTCAACTCACGACATATTATACAGAGATATACACGGAGAGAATTTTTTTTTAAATTTACCCTGCAAATCATGTTAATTATGAGACAATATAGTATTTAGGCAAATTTTACTGTGCACTACAATAAGATTTCGCAGTAAAATTTATAGTAATGCACGGTAAAATTTGCCTAAATACTATATTGTCTCACAATTAACATGATTTTCAGGGTAAATTTTAAAAGAAAATTCTCTACGTGTAGGTATTCCCGTCAGTGTCGAAAATACAAAATTCTCCAACTTCATCCAGGCGCTACGCGCTTTCGAAATACATGTATACGGGCTCTCGCGATAAGATCCCGCGCAAGACGCGGCGAGAGAGAGGAAACGTGAAACGGTTCACGTTTAATTGATGGGCGGTTGGTGCAAACCAGCTCTTAGCGGCGCGCGCTCTCGACGGCGATTAAAGACCCTCCACGCCGCGTACGATCTAACAAAAGTGTTCCACGATTATTGCTAAGGTTCAAGAGAGTGATATCCAGACCGCGTTTACGGGGCGGACGCGCTAAACGCGGTTGCATCCATTTCTTTCGGACGGGTCGGAGGTGAGCGGCGGCGAACGCGGCGGCTATCATCGCGTTCGCAACTCGCTCTCTTTCCCTCCCCCCTCCCCCTCGTAAGGAAAAATCGGACGCCCCGCGTAAAATCGGACGAGTTCCTCACCTCCGACCTGCCGGGACACGTTCGAGGCTTAAGTGATGTTTTTTCACGACCGCTCCGGGCAACGTCCACACACACACACATACATACACACAGTTTCCGCGAGGCGGGCACGCACGCGAGAGTTAAATACGTGAGTTATACGTAATCGAGAAGTATCGTAAAGTCTTATTACGTGGAGTATAGAGTGTGTTACCAGCAAAAAATGCGTGTAGATCTCTTACGTTTAGGTTTACAGTGATAGATAGTAGTAGTGTGAAAGTCGAGCCATTTTAAAAGCCTTATACCTTAGTGGTTAAACCGTAGAGAACGTATAAAAATAACGAGCTGACGATTCGTCCGGAGTTCCCCGTGCGGGATATATAACTTTCAAAAATAAGAGACTGAAAATGCACAAGTAAAGTCGAAGCGACCGTGACAACAAGGTTTGAATGTCCTATAAAACCGCAAGATATTTCTTCTAGACACTATGTTTTTTTTTTTTTACGGCGCTACAACGGTTTTGATAACAGTAATATATTTCTCGAATACAGGTCTATATGCGCGTACGAACGATGAAGAACGTGTACATTCCAGCCTTCCAGGCGAATTATTTCTTCGCTGAGAAACGCGTGTTTCGCTTGTACCGACAAGAGAAGTACAAAACGCATTCTGAAACCCGTCCAATCGAGAATTCCTTTTTATCGTAATTGAATTTCTGGTTATCTCAACTAGAATGTTTGATACCTTCAACTATATATAGACATATCTGATTTATATCTTTTGTTGAATCTACCAGATTTTTTTCCTAGTGTTGTTGTGTAATTCAAGTCGCGCGCGCAAATGTTTATTGTACTATTCTAGGATTAATAAGGACATCTTGTTAGAATTCTCATGCAAAACGGATTAATTCACAATCTATTATTCGTTATCTATTATTTTGATTTATTCCATGTTACACCGCGAGAACTCGACTTACTCGTGCAGTATATAATATTTGCATTAATTTGAATACTGCATGCTAAATCGCGAATGAAAAAAAGATCGGGTTCTCGATGGCTGCATGTAACGACTGTGACACCTAGTAGCGGAGCTGTCTCTCTCTCTCTCTCTCTCTCTCTCTTTCTCGTTGGAAACGAGAAATGGTACCCGTGAGTTTTTTTTTCACGTTTCCCGATGACAGGTCCTCGAATAAATCTTCGCGACGTGGCTGCCGGGATGAGAGTATATAGGGGGTGGTAAATTTGCCCGCCGGCATAAGATACGCGTCATGAAATAGTCGTTATTTAACCCTCTACTCGGAACACCCCTGGATGGGTCCGGTTACATGGAACATCCCATCATAACGACCGCGATTCCAGAAAAACCCGAGTTTCATTCATTTTTTTAAGAAGCTATCGCACTTTTCAACCAATTTTTGATTATTTGGAATAGGACAATTCAGAACACAATTTGAGTAAAAACCTTATCACGGAAAGAACGATTTTGTTGAAAGGTCTAAAAATTTTGCTAAATACAGATCTGAAAATAATTTCTTGTTGAATCATCAAAATAATTTGTTGGAATGTTAAAACTGATAAGCATTGCTGTAAAACGTTTTACTATTCTAGCAATCATTTTGACTTTCGCACAAAATTATTTTGATTATTGAACGAAAATTATTTTCAAATCTGAATTCAGCAAAATTGTTCTTTCCATAGCAGTCATCATAATGATATTTCAGGGCAGAGGGTTAAACAGGGAGACCTTGCCAAGAGAGCTCCCCTCCCCCCCGCCCGCGTAATGCTCTAATGAGCTGCCGCGCGCGTTGCACAACACGTGTTGATCTTCGCCCGATGTTTATATTACGTATTATTCGGGAGGAACTCTGTGCATCGCTTGGCACGGGCGCTCTCGAGGCGATTTGCCTGCGCCAACATTGCGGATGAATTCTCACTGCTGCTGCTGCTGTTTGTTGTTTAAGGCTGATTAAATGCCAGAGAGGGTCGCGCGTGACAATTATCAGAGCGACTGCCGCGGCGCGCGCGCGGGCTTGCTGCAACTTCTCGGAGTCCAAACGTTTAAATTAGTTGCGCACCCGCGCCGCAGCGATTCCGATTTTCTTGCGCATTTCGTCGCGCGTATATGGCGTTTTGCCAACGTTTGTAAGGGATTTACGCCTCGTCGGCGTATACAAGACGATTTGCTTGGTGCTCGAACAACACCCCTCTCGTCTCTCTCTCTCTCTCTCTCTC
>NW_012027286.1:60933-62714 GCF_000956235.1 Wasmannia auropunctata
CATTGTTTGCTTTTTCTTTTTTTCCTAGCAAGCCAGAGCAGTGAACAACGAACATGTCTTTTTCTTCTTTCCCTATGTGATAGTTGTGGTACGACTCTCTATAGTGTATAAAAAGAACTCCCTTTCATATCTCTCATTCTCTCTCTCGCTCTTTTTCTCTCACGCGCTCTATCTCTCTCTCTCTCTCTCTCTCTCTCTCTCTCCTCCTCCTCCTCTCTCTCTCTCTCTCTCTCTCTCTCTCTCTCCCCTTTCCGCCGCGCGCGCTATCACCCGCAATGTTTTTACACAAGCGCGACTATTATTGCTTTTGCAACAAACTATTCACCTTGGGTTTATAAATATTGTCTCGCATCGTTTTGCATCACGCGGACGCGCGTTGGCGGACGTACGTGAGTGGCGGGAACGTAGAGGTTCCATCGATTTGCGGTCGCGTATATCCATCGCGCCGACATGAGAGAGTGACAGTATTCAGTAAAAACGTAAATGTGAAAAGTAAGTGATGGATATCACGCGGTGTTTTAGGTCTCAACGTACCTCTGCGCGTGTTGCTCGCACTTTTTGCGCTCGGAATCTTCGCTTTCTCTCTCTCTCTCTCTCTCTCTTTCTCTCTTTCTCTCTCTCTCCATAAGCCTCTGCTGACAATTTCTACTTAATTAGCTTGTATATCGCAGTAAACTTTTACTTCAATCAGATATCTGACATTCTCACATTTACTGGCTCTAAATTTTTTGTTTTGCTTTTATTATTATTCTCTTTTTTCTGTACTTTATATTTTGTACTTCGATTAATTGATCTTGCTTTCTATAACATGATGTAATTAATTGTAATTGATGTTAGCTTTAGAGGACTTTTAGGAGACTCAGAGCGCCTTAATAAATTATGAATCAATCAATCTCTGTATGTTTCTTCAACGCTTTCGACTGTATAGTTATCTCGTTTTAGATGCAGAAATTTTTAGGAATTTCGAGCGAATCCCACACGGAAAAAACAATTCTGCTGAATCCAGATCTGAAAATAATTTTTGTTCAATAAAATCAAAATAATTTTGATGCGCGAAAGTCAAAGTGATTGCTAGAATATCAAAACGTTTTATGGCAATGCTTATCAGTTTCAACATTCCAACAAAAAATTATTTTCAGATCTGTTTTTAACAAAATTTTTCAACAAAATCGTTCTTTTCGTGCATGCAGTTAAGATCGCATGTGGCGCGCTCCGTAGGAATTTATTTGTTTACACGCGGTTCAAATATTGAAGGGAAGTTTGACAGCCGCGGGCACTTCGCGAGTTCCTCCTGCGATGCCCGATGGCACGATTTGGAGCGGAACTCCGACACTCGCGCGCGCGCGCGTACCATAAAGTTCGTATAACGTCGCGAAAGTTAGCGGAGCAATTCTCTCAATTGAACGGATATCGGGAGCGGGGTATCTGAATGCCCTTTACCCTCCGTACTGGGTATTCCCATCCCCCCGCGCGCGCGCGCATCGCCTATAGCTCAGTCCACCGAGACGTAAAGCGTTATTTCGAGAGAGAGAGAGAGAGAGAGAGAGGCGAGTTACACGCGAAATATTCTTCGAATCGATCGCGACGACGACGCGGCTAAGCTCGAACGCGATTACTGTACCGCGCGCGGGCTGTGTGTTGTCGATGCCGGCTTTACTTCGGTTTAACTTCCGCGAGAGCGCGAAACTCGAGAAAGCAGAATCGAGTCTCGGCCGCTGCGGGGATGATCGAACGGAAAGAGGAGAGAGGACCGGCTTGTCGTGGGGGGGGGGGGGCTTTAA
>NW_012027286.1:62764-63641 GCF_000956235.1 Wasmannia auropunctata
ACACCGCAAGCATAACGCCGCTAAACTGCACGCTACGCAGAATGAATGCCGCTGAAAGCGAAAATTCAAGCTCTCGCCACGTTCGAGTGATGGATACATTTTTTTTGCGATTAATACTCCGAACACTACGCATGAATCATCCGTTTTAAATGTCATTTCCGATTTCTGACTCACGTGTCGCTCTCTGAAAATAAACGATTCTTGATACGAACGGGTCTATAGAGAAAAAGTAAGTATTTGAATTGGCTCGACGGTCGCAACGTCCCGATGTACAGAGCTCTATTTTTATATCCGTTCGTGCAGGAAGTTGGCTATGTGTAGAATGGGGGGACCCCCGTGTACGCGCGGAGCCCCCAATGAAAATAATTATTAGCGTTAAGTGGACGTCGTTAGGCCCTGGAGGAGACCCGTCGGTGGCGCGCAGACCGAGAGCTGGTTACATCGAATCAGCCATGCAGCCGCCGGCCAGCTTCGAACGTTATGTGAATCTGCTCGTCTGTCAGAGGATGCGGATCCATTGACCGGACAACTAGATTTCATTGCGTAATACTGCGTACGGACGGACGGCCAGCCGGAGCGCAGGCCACCTATGAAATTGCGTTCGTTTGTTTCGTTACACGAGAGTGGCATGACGTCGAGGCATTATTTCTCTCTCTCTCCCCCTCTCTCTCTCTCTCTTTCAATCAATTCTGTGCAGTGATATCAAGACTTTTATTACGGAGAGTCAGCGCGTATTTCACAATACTTTGTATACTTTATTATGTTCTCGAATCTACGTGTTACTTAACGCGCGGATAAACTTATCTCTCCTCTTACAATTAGATGTAGTAATCTTAATCCATTACAAATTTCCGTAATTATGCGCGCGACAAAATGC
>NW_012027286.1:63691-72530 GCF_000956235.1 Wasmannia auropunctata
TATATATATATATATATATATATATACGCGAATTCTTAAATGTCTCTTTGAAGCGTCGAGCGCAGCGGCGCCGCGCCGCGCTCATGAGAGAGCGAAGCATGGCACAATGCCGAGGAGCGTAATGGCTTTCGAGTTTATCATGGGTGTAATTAATCGTCTCTTGCTCTCCGGCCGGCTGATGTATTACCGCAGTATGCAAACATTTATCCCCCGGAATTCTCTTTGCCGTGCCGTGCTGTTGTTGCTATCGCCGCGATTTTACCTCGCCGCTGCAGGCGAAACTCGCTAACCGCATTTCGCCGCGCTCGTTGTATTCAGTTCGGCGGCGGCGCGGCGCATCCCACCTCGATAAAGAAACGAGAGAGCGAAACAAGAGAGATCGAGGGGGAGTAAGGGCGAGCGTGAAAAGAGAAATATGCTCGTGGGGGGCGCGAAAAATGTCCCGGTGGTTTCACGAGTGAAAACACGCGCGGAAAGTGTATAAGGAGAGGGATGAAGAATCGCTCGAATTTCAGCCGGTTGTAAATCTTTGTTCGAGAGAGAGAAGGGGGGAATGGAGGGAAGAAATCTGCAGCTAGTCGGGCGGCGAAATTAACGGTGGAGTAGGAAGTGAAAAACGTCGCCGAGCGCGTTATGAGGAAAACGAGTTTTGGCGAATCGCGACCGCCTTGGAGAACGCGGAGGTGCCTTTTGGCCATCGTTCAAATTTCATCCGGAAATAAACTTATCCGCACCACGGGGGTCGGTCGCTGAAATTCACGCCACGTGAGAGCCTGGATCACGAGAACGGTGGAAGGCGGGCGGTAAATCGCGCCGGGAGATGGTGGGAGAAGGGGGGGGGGGAAGGGAGAGGAGTTGGAAACGACGCGGATGTTGAGGGTGCTGCAGGCACGCGCGCCTTGAATTTATGACGAGTCGACGACGCGACGGGGCGAGTTCCGCACCGGTTGAAAAATTAAGAAAAGACGAGACGAGATGCAGATGCTCGTGACGTCGTCGGGTGCTGCAAATTTGGCGACGCGACGGAGATGAATGGGAGGACGGGGCGCGGCACACCGGAAGATAAAGACTTCGTAAATACGGGCGCGCGCAGTCCTCGTTATTTCGTAATTTTTGTGCTCCTGAACGCGTGTATACATTATATGCGCCGCTCAACTTTTACGGCACGGCGAAAATTCGTCGCGGGCGTTCTCGAAAAATACCGAGCCGAGACGAGTTCGCGATGTCTCGCGAAGAATTCCGATACGGTCCGCTATTTCGTTTCGCCGTCGGGCAAAAGGGGGTTGCTGCGCGCGCGCGCGCACGCAGGACGAGGCGGTGTGTTTATTGCAATGCGAGAACGTTATAGGCGAGCCGTTCGTAATTCTTCGTGTGCACCGCGAGATCGCAGGTTCGCGCAGCTCTCTGTGAGAAAAGAAAGAAAGAAAAAAGCAACCCCGGGATGAGTCGTGCCGCGGCGTTAATGCGGTGCGCCCCAAAAAAAGCGACGAGTCCGGGAGGTATTCGCGGAATTTTCGTCCGTATTGTCCCGCGCACGTTTGATAACCGGCCTGCATATATAGGTACGCGCCGCGAAATGAATAACGGTTCTTAAATCACGCGAGATAATGGTGGAGTTTTAAGCGGCGATTTATCTCGCGTTATACCTATATACTCTTGCAACGCCGGGTACATTCTTGCGAAATTAATATTTGCCTATTATATCCGGACGTCCGTTCCATTATGTCCGCGTCGAGTCTATTTTCGCGCTCTGGTTCCCGCGCTGTCTCGCTATACAGTGCGTGAAAAAGGAAATTTTACGCCTCCTCCCTCTCCTCTTTCCTCCCTCGCAGCACGTTCGCGAATGTACGCGAAACGCGCGCACGCACGTTATTTAGAGCAATAGCATACGCGCTCCGCAGCGTCGCATATCCTCGAGGCATTTCGGGCTCGTGAATTTTTGCCGCTGGTTTTACGCGACATTTTTCTCTGCACAGAGCATCATTTCTACGTAGGGTAGAGTAGGTTGGGAACTCGTATCTCCTTTCGCTTTACAGCGACCGAATCGGAGAACAGATATAGCGGGAGAGCTACGATGGAAAGAGATACGGCGCTGCTTTGAAAATTCAATGGTACCGTGAATTCCATCCCTCCTGCAAAGGGCGGACCTCTCTTCATTCAGTCTCGGGCGAACTTATCCACGGTTTTTTTTTCTTTCTTTCAACGTTTCTTTAAAACGCGGTTAAAGGCGGCTCAGCGGAGAGCCGCCGCCTTTCGCGGAGGGCACGCATCGTAAACTCGCTTTTAAAATTCGCTCGTTAACGCAATTGCATTCGTATAACGCTTGTCTTGTTCGTTTTTGCCGACTTGGATGAATTAATTCTCTTAGTTCTTTTCCCGCGTTTTCGCGCGATTTTAATTACTCCGCCGTCGTCTCGCATTTCCGCGCCGCCGCGCGTTATGCGCGAAAATTGAATGCGGCGGTCACGTGGTTGCGCGCGGTGGAGAAGAATGGAGGCTTAGCCCCGATTGGCTTGGACAGCGACGAGCGTCCTTGTCGAGAAACCTCTGCATTTTTACGCGCCGGGGCGTAAAAAGCCAGACGCGCCTCGTCATGCAGTTTCGGCGGCAACGGGCTACATAGGTATATATATTGCATGGCGCGGGCGCACCGGACCAAGTGCCTATGCATTTTTCATAAGTCGTCGCGCGATCCTTTCGGAGCTTATTTAAACTCGTCGCCGTCCCTGTTCGGTGAGCTCTCGCCGGTGCTGTGGTGTGTGTTTGCCCTCACTGGGAGATATTTTCCCAATTTCCTCGGCAACGACAACTCTCTGCCCTCTCCCGCGTGTAAACGTTGGTTTATTTTTTAAAAAGCTCTCTCTCTCTCTCTCTCCCGCGCAAGGGGATCACGAACCGTGGCAAGATTTATGATCGCGCCTCTCCCCCTTCCTCTCTTCCCGAGTCACTTCATTGTCGAGAGGAATCCATTCCTCTCATCTCTCCCCCCCCCCCTCCATTCCCTCGCGGTGATCCCACACCTATAAGAAATGCCATCGACATTGTCGACCGCGCGCACCTTCCGCGCTGACTCCGCTCCGCTTTTCTCTCGTCGCTTCCCTCTTTCTTTCCTCGCGATTCTCGCACTTCTCTCCTCCCCCCCCGCCCTTCCCTCCCGCTGCGCTGCAGCGGCGTTCCTTTTGTCCCATCGTCCCGCGAAAGAGAGCTCGAGGGTCGCATTCGTACGTTCGTATCCCGCGGAATGCAGATCCGTTATAACGGATCGATCGGCGAGGAGAGACGCGTCTCTCTCTCTCCACCTCTCTCATATATCCCGCCTCTATCCACCTATAACTCCCTTTAATCGTCCTTGGCGTTCTCGCTCTGTCGCGTTGGATTTCTCCGCTCCCTCACCCTTCCCCCTCCCCCTTCCTCTTCCTCCCCCGGTCTCTCTTATCCAACGACCATCTGACGCTCTCCCCTTAATATCGGCAGAATACGCGAGAGATCCGAAATTCCGATAAATCCGTGTACCAATAATGTCACGTCGCGCGCGGCGCGGCACGGCGCGGCCGCTGCTTGCTATATAGCTATAACTAAAACGCAAGTCGTTATCGCATTTCCCTCTTCTCGCGTCCTCACGGCGCTTTATTGTCTCCTCCGCACGTCGCGTGCGCGATTATGGAAAATCTGCAGTTGCGTCAATCAAGTTGTGAATTTTCGACACGAGAAGCCCAGTTTGCATTTTCCCTCGTCTCTCGTCTCGTCTTAAGGGGTCTATCCATCCCTGAGGCATTAAAATGATGCCTAAGTTTGAGATTTTTTTGTAAATTTTGGATAAATAGATAACTTTATTTAAAAGCTGTTTAGAGGACATTGTTGTACATATATAAGAAACTAAAAAAATTTTTATTTTTTTATGCACAAAATTGCGGCGCAATGGCCTACTTGCGGAATCCCTTTTTTCTGTTTTTTCAAATCGTTGTACAGGATTCCATATTAAATTATTTTTACGAAAAGTTCGTATTTTTGTTGATACAAGTCTTTCGTAAAATAGCTGCCATTTTGAGAAAAATCAATATTTTGAAAAATCCCTACGTACCTCTCTAGTGTTTAATATGTAGACAATGAAAATTCTTTGTGTTTTGTTCAAGGTCAAATCGTGTGCCTGGAATCCTGTACACCGATACAAAAAAAGGGATTCCGCAAGTGTAGGCCAGTGCGCTGCCATTTTGGACATAAGAAAAATAAAAAAAATTTTTTTTGGTTTCTTATATATGTACAATAATATCCTCTAAGCAGATTTTAACTAAAGTTGTCCATTTACCCACAAAAAATCCCAAACTTAAGGTATCATTTTAAAACCTCAGGGGTGGGCAGACCCTTTAATCGCGGCTCCTCGCCGCGAGACGTAATTACTCTCTCGACGCACACTTTATTTCAATCTGGATACATTTCTCCTCCCTTCCGCTTTTCTTGTCTATCACGCAAAAAATGACTTAGCATTATCAGTTAATTAAATATCAGTTAAATAAATAGTATAGTTCGAACTTTGCTGTCATTGCTATAAAAGTTAGCTGTTAAAGATAAAATATATATATTTGTTGTGAGATACAATTTTATTAACTAAAGTAACAGGAACAGCTAAGAAAGTCGCACATGGAATGAATGATTGATTTGTTGAAAAATTTAAAAATTTTGCTAAATATTTCTCAAGAGAATTAGCTAAACGTCATTTTGATTCTATAGCAGCAAATATTTTTCGCCTCAATTTTAACAACTAAGTAAATTTAGCTTTGGCAGTAACGATATTAGCTGTCCCTATTTTAAAGACACACATTAGCTGCCACGGCTAAATATTTTAGCTGCATTGGCTAATCCTTTCTCTACGTGTACATACGACCGCGGTTTAATATTCGATGGATGATGATTAATTGATTCGCAATTACGCGAAAAATGCAGATTATCGTGTTCTCTCTCTTTCTCTCTCTTTCCGCCTCGTTCCCGTCCCCTTTTCTACACGTAATTTCATTCCAGGTAAAAATACTTGTTCTCCCAAATGACGGCGGGTACCCTTTCCTTTATTGATCGTTAGCTTTATTCCACTCGAGTCATCTTGAATATGAAGATTTGGGTCGTTGAAGTTCGAAAGTGGAGCATCAAGAACGCGCCGATGACTGGCGATTGAAAAGATTGCGATTAGAGAAAAAAGTGGATCCCCCAAGGACAACAATGCACAAGAGATCCACGTGGCAGATGCAACTTTGCTCATTAATATTCGACGATCGGCCGCTATTATGGCGCGGTACTCACATTTAATAAGATCATCCGCATTTTTCTTTTTATCGGTCCTCTCAATATAATTCTGTTTACATTGGCCTCTTTCGATATCGGAATATCCCATTATGGGTGCTACCAATAACAAAGCAACTTTTCCTATTATAATTAAGAGGTAAGTAACGTTTAATAATTACTTCGCATTCGTTTTGAATATATATATCCCGCGCGCGCTCTCCTCTTCAATTCTATAACCCGGCGAGGATTCCATTGATACGTACGTGCTGCAGCTGGCGAATTGCTGCTGGCCGCGGCCGCCGGCCATTCTTCGCCGTGTAAGTGACGTAAAACGCTCATTAATATCGGCAAGCAGATTGTGCCACTATTCATCTTCCCTCGTTTTCGCTTAGTCACCCAGTCTCCGTATCTCTCCGAAATTTTTGCCGTGCACCGTTCTAATGCCGCCGCGTTTTGCGCAATACGCGCGCGCGAGTAGTCGATACCGCGCCGCCTGCGCCGATCACGCGGTCTGTTAAGAAATCACGGAGCGCGCAAATGACGACGGCGCGGCGGCGGCGGCGGCGTCAAATCGAAGCTGCAATTTTGTCAGCGCTCGTTAGTATACAGGAACGGCGCGGCATCGGTGTGCGCTTTTTGACATTTGAAAATGAATGAATCTGCAACACTTTCAGGTGATAGCGTTACATAAAGTAGGTATGTATAGCGTTACATAAAAGCCGTTAATATTCAGTGTTCGATGATTGTAACAGATTCGTACAACGGCGAAGGGAATTTAGTGGAGCGCGCGTTGCGCTAAAAAGCAACGAAAGAAAAACAGTGGAATTTATACCGCTGTTGTTTGTATGATTACCACATCGCTATTCGCAAAATCCCTCCCGATTCTTTTCGCTCGACGTTATATTAAAACACGTACCAAGCTCATTGTGAGAGCTCTCTCTCTCTCTCTCTCTCTCTCTCTCGGGAATTTTTGTTTGCGGTCGCATCCGCCACGCAACGTCGCACAATGCACGATCAGTGCTGTCCACATTTGAATGCTTATCCCCGCGGCAATTTCCCCCCGCTATCCGTCCCACGCTATACTTGTTCTCTTCACCGTGTCCTTCTTCCTCTTTTTTCCTAATTCAGGAGCCGCGCGCGCGCGCTCGCGCTGTAGTATAATCGGAAATAACCCCGGCGCGAGCCCCTCGTTGAAATTCGAGCGGCGTGCACGGGCGACGAGTGTGTATTCGAATTTTACTCGTTACCCCGTATTACCCGTGACGTTACTTCGCCCGGCGGAATAAAAGAGGAGGAGCTGCGCGCGACAAAAGAAAACTGCTTACGTAGGCAGGGAGAGAGAGAGAAAGAGAGAGAGAGAGAGAGAGAAGCCCTCTGAATCAGGAATTCTCTTCTCCCCCGTGATTTTATACATAGGTACGTCTTCATCGTTCGTACTAACAATTTATCCGATATTGAAGTCCTGCACGCTGCTCTCTAGCTCTAAAAATGTAAATCCGCGTACGTCCAGTCTCCTTGAAAGCTACGACTGCTTGAACTGCTAGAAACATCTATTGTTACATTAGCATTGAGATTCTCGAAATCGGATCGTTAACGAGAGAGAGAGAGAGACAGGGGTGGAGAGAGGGATCGATTCAACCAACGGGGAACGAGAACCGATCCTCTCTGAGGGAGAGCGCGAGCAGGGATACAGTATAATATAGAGAGAAAGAGAGATAGAGAGTGAGAGAGGAGAAGTAGGGAAAAAAAGGAGTAGAATAGAACTAGCTCTCTTCGCGACGCGAGAGATCTCGACTCTCCAGAAAATATTCGCGCAAAATCTCCGATCAACGTCTCGACGCCCGCGGCGCCTCTCGCGCGCGCTCGCGTTTAATCGCTGCATATCCATTTATACGCGCGTGCATGCCGAACCCCGCGCCAGGTGTGGACTTGCCTTCTCTCCCGCAGGCGGATCCTTCCTCCTCTCGTCGGCCGATCTATCGGGGACGGGCGGCTCGCCCTGCAGCTCGCGTCGACGATCAACGATATTAATGACGACGACGCGGCGTCGGTTCGCTCCCGATTACGAGGATTGCTCGCGCGCCGCCTGCGACGTAAATCGGGGTTACTCGCCGCCCAGCGAGAGCGCCTGGACGATCCTCGGGTCGGCCTTGCTACCCTCCCGGAATTCCTCGAGCGTGAGCTTGTCGTCGTGGTTCTTGTCCATCTGGTCGAAGATTTTGTCGACCCTCTTCTGCGGGGTGTTCTCGTCCTCGGCCTGCGGCTGCTGCCCCTGAAACACCCGACGTTTGTTCCCCGCTCAGAGCTTATACGCTGATCAATGCGGGAGACCATCGAAAATCGCCACTCTATCCTTACTACAAAATACCTCTTTGTTGCGGATTACGTGTCTATAAATAGCATGCCATACTTCGGGAAAGAAATGTCGAACGTACAAAGAACGGGAAAGAACGATTTTATTGCCTTTACTGGAAGGTCTGAAAATTTTATTGGATACAGATCTAAAAATAATTCTTATTATTGGAACATCAAAATAATTTTGTTGGAAAGTCAAACCGATTGCTCGAAGATGAAAACGTTTTACGGCAATGATTATAATTTTTTTTAAATTAAAGTATCGGCTGAATAAATTAAAAATTAACACATTAAAACAATTAGGGGCAATGAGCCAAGAGCTGGATAATAATAGCTAAGAATAAACGTACATGGAAAGAACGATTTTGTTGAGCAGCAATCATTTTGACTTTCGTACAAAATTATTTTGATTATTGAACAAAAATTATTTTCTGGATTCAGCAAAATTGTTCCTTCCGTGTATATTTCGAAGACGATCCAAACATCATCATCATTTCAAATCATTTCAAATTATTAATTAATAATAAAACATAACAAAAATTAACTGCGTAAATGTATGTTCTAATTTTTGTTGTTTTATTATTAATTTGTAATGATCTACTGAAGATGGCTTAATGTAAGCCGAAACGTTTGAATCGTCTTCGAAATATACGTTTATTCTTAGCTATTATTATCCAGCTCTTGGCTCATTGCTCCTAATTGTTTTAATGTGTTAATTTTTAATTTATTGAGCCGTTTTATTGAGTCGTTCGAAATATACGTTTATTCTTAGCTATTATTATCCAGCTCTTGGCTCATTGCCCTTGATTGTTTTAATCATTTTTTAAGTTTCTAACAAAATTATTTTCAGATTTAAATTTTTTAACCTGCCAGCAAAATCGTTCTTTCCGAGTAACTTTTCAGAAAACGTCAATTTGTTAGCACAAATCCCACTTTTCATATATGTCGAATCAATCTGATATTAAAAAATATACTAGAGAAAATTCAATTCCCGTTATCGTGAAATTTTATCATTATTAGCGACAAGTGATACGGAAAATGATACTGAGAGATATATTTCACTATCCGTTATTACTTTATTGCGAACTCTGATAACTGATAGTGCCACGATGCTTTGCGAAATGGTTCACGATATTGACTTTTAATGCGTTCGTTTGATCTCATGGATATTAATTGATATCGGTCGATCCGATAATTCTCCCCCCCCCCC
>NW_012027286.1:72580-73416 GCF_000956235.1 Wasmannia auropunctata
TATAAGAATGAAAAATGTATTTAATATTGTGCTGAATCAAATTTTAACGTTAAAAATTGTGGTTTTATAAATAATATCTAATATTCTGTGAAGTTTTGGTTAAAACATCAATATGAAATACATTGAATTAAAAAATAGTTAAATTAAAAATAAATACCTCTGAAGTATCCTACATAATGCATGCTATAATATGCAAGCTGTGCCAAGCTGTATATATTTCAAGATTAGCATTAATTAAAAAATGAAGAATGGCAGTGGCGATTGAGTGGCGCATCATTTAATCGAAACATTTCGACCGTGCGGGTATAAACTATAACACTATCACCGTGGATGGCGGCATCGACGTACATAATTCAATGTCGAAATAACGTCGACGTTTGCACCGCGCTAAAAATTTTCAATTTCCAATGAGCGCTCTCTCTCTCTCTCTCTCTCTCTCTCTCGGGAATTTTTGTTTGCGGTCGCATCCGCCACGCAACGTCGCACAATGCACGATCAGTGCTGTCCACATTTGAATGCTTATCCCCGCGGCAATTTCCCCCCGCTATCCGTCCCACGCTATACTTGTTCTCTTCACCGTGTCCTTCTTCCTCTTTTTTCCTAATTCAGGAGCCGCGCGCGCGCGCTCGCGCTGTAGTATAATCGGAAATAACCCCGGCGCGAGCCCCTCGTTGAAATTCGAGCGGCGTGCACGGGCGACGAGTGTGTATTCGAATTTTACTCGTTACCCCGTATTACCCGTGACGTTACTTCGCCCGGCGGAATAAAAGAGGAGGAGCTGCGCGCGACAAAAGAAAACTGCTTACGTAGGCAGGGAGAGAGAGAGAAAGAGAGAG
>NW_012027286.1:74740-83185 GCF_000956235.1 Wasmannia auropunctata
CTCCCCGCATCATGATCTGGCTTCATCAATTGCGCTCAATCGTGTTACGCTACGCAACTCGATCGGCTTTGCCTGTTTTAAAGTCGACCGAGTCTGTCAAAGTTTCGCCGGGGCCTTTGTCGACCGCGCGACCAGAGCATGTTTATAGATTACCGCGTGTGCGCGCCTCGCGGGTATGCGCATAATGTGTCACTGTATTTCTCTTTGAAATTAATATTAACGAGACTTCGGGGTGATTAATGGCGAGCCGTTGTTGTCGCGAGACGGATTTGCCGCGGTCGCGTCGAATTTTATACGTTAAAATTTGCATCGGCGCGCGATATCCGGCATAAAACATGCCCTGTGAAGCGACGAGGTATTTTACCCGGACCCTTCCTCCCTCCAAGGAGAGAGGAGGAGGGAATTTCGTTGCACATTCTGCGAGTTTTTCCGCGTCTCGCTGGCAGTAACGCAGTTTCCAAGTTTTGCCTTTCAAACTGCGCAATCAGAGACGCGCGCGCTTTGTTTGTATTTGTAATTTAATTAGCGTTACGGTGGAAATTGCAGTTCCACCCAGCCAGAGTATATGTTTGCCACGCACTTTAAAAGTGTATATTCTTGAATAAAAAGAAATTAAGCCCGCACTTGTAATCCTTTCTTTGCTGAAGCACTCGGTTGAAATCCGGAGACTTCAAAAGACACTGTATGATTTTATAATAAATTTATCTTGAGAATCAATTCTCAATATCCGTAATGTTATATTTAATTACGATTTAAACGAGAAACTCAAATGACGTTCGTCTTAAAATAAAGCTCCAAGCTCCTTCGTTTCCTGTGGTTTAATAATCAATTCTAAAGAGAGATGCGATTGGAGAAAAGAGATCGCGTTTAAATAACTCCGACAGTTTAAATGTTCAGATGAGCAGTTGCGGAATTACTCATGTGGACAACTTGATTTGAATTCACAATGAAACAAAATGCTACAAAAAGAAGCTGTAGGTTATTATTTCTTATTTTCATTTTTGTACGTGCAGCAATAATTAATACATGCACGATGATATTATTGCCATTGCATATCGATCGGCAAGAGATTCACTATTATTTAGAAATTAGCTTTTTGTAAACACATATCACTGGCAATCAAATGTTCATTTGAAGGGAATTAAGTTTATCATCGTCCCAATTGAAAAATATTTATGGAAATTAATTTGTCTTTATTATTTTTTTCCAAATTTTTTAACAACAGTAAAATTGTAATTTTAATAAATCGATAGAAAAATATAAAATTAAATTACTTTATTTTTTATAGCACACAGTGATTTAAATGATTTTGATTTATTTGCGATTAAAACTTACTTTTTTTGAATAATTTATTTAGTAAAATTACATTTCACTCTCACTAATAAAAATTTGAGAAAAGAGTAATAATAACAAAATAATCTACATGAATATAAATTGTTTTGATTAAAACAATATATTTTGATTTTTTAAATAATTTTTTAAATAATTATTTAAATAGGTTTTTGAATAATTTTTTTTAATTCAGCTTAAATTAAGCATTCCAATTTTTATGGCAAGAAGAATTTTATTTTGTAATTTTTATGCTGTTCTAGGGACATAAAAAATTAGAGAAAAATTAAGACAAATTATAATTTAGTTTTATAAGTGTTAGGTTAATGGTAAGTTAAAACTTGTCATTAATACATAACACACGTCTATATGTAGCAAATTTTAATTATTACACATAAATTACTCAAATATATATTTCATATCAATTAAATTATACTACGTACTTGTTAAAAAAAAAAGAAATACAAGTAACAATAGATTTTCAAATGTTTTTAATATCAAGAGGAAAATCGTATTATCTTATGGCTAATGGCACATAAAAGAACATAAGTAAGACATAAGTACTGAATGAATTGTCACAGTAATAATAGAGAACAGTAAGACAGTAAAGTAAGCATATAAAAAATTTTTTCACAGGTTTGGAGGAGAGAATTCTTATCAGACGCATATTGGCATCAAATAATATTAAATTGCTCGCTAATTTAATTCGTTACAATTCCGGTGTTATCGTAAGAACTGTGTTTCAAGACCGACAAAAATGTGACGCGCAGTTTGTATGTCGTTGGATATTGTAACAATAAAAATTATTATACACTAACACTCGTGTCGGATTTCTCATAGGCACTATTCAGTTATTTACAAATAAAAAATGTTGATTTGCTTAATTAAGTTTTTTTGTGTGCCATTGGCCTTGGAGTCGCTAATGAGTCCACAAAATAATAATAAAAATGAGAACAGCTTTGTCGAGATAATATATTTGCCGAATTTAATTTAAAAAAAAATAATGAAATATACATTTATTTTTCACTGTGTTAGATATGTTTCGGGACGGGGAACAGACGGGATAGGTGGCCTTGTGGCATGCCGTCGTGTCATCATTCGTGCGACGCGGCGCGGCGCGGCACCCCAACAGGTAGGGTAAACCCGGTATATACGCCGCGCGAGGATTTACGCCGCAGAAGTCAGAAAAATAGAAGAAACTAATTTTCTCGCAACCACTCTGTTACATGCCTTTATGTTATATTAGTATTGTGTTGTGATTTCAGTTTTTTACTGTTAATATTTATAAAATTATTGTAAGTTAAATCGATTTATCACTGTAATAAGTAGCGCAATCATAAGTTGTAATCTACATAAAATGATTATTGTAGGACATGTGAAAGGCTTTGTGGTTATTTCATGGTATATAAGTTTAGAGGATTAGTAAAGGATAGAGTATAGCAAAATACAAGTGCTTAGCTCTTGTATTGTCTCGTATATCTCATCTGTTTGGGATATACGGCATTTTTAGCGCGTGGGATTTATGCCGTAGCATAGCTCTATTATTTATTTATAAATATAAAAATAAATAATAATACGTGATAATACGCCCTTTACAATACATTAATCATAACATTCATGTATGTATATACTTATATGTACTTATGTATGTACACTGTGAAAAAAAATAACTTAAAACAAATAAATATGTTTCAGGTACCCCTCAAAGAAATAATTTTCTTGAAGCAAGTAAAATTTTTTAATTTTAAGTAAAAGTGTTTGCACTGAGAAAAAAAATTACTTAAAACAAAACAATTTTACTTACTTCAAGAAATTATTTTTTTGAGGGGTACCTGAAACATATTTTTTTGTTTTAAGTAATTTTTTTTCACAGTGTACTTATTCATAATCTGTAATAATACGTTCTTTATTTATTTATTAATAAGTAAATGCAAATTACTTTATCAATTTATGTGTTATTCACTATTATTATTTAGATTATTTTTATATTTTTCGAGTCATTTATCCCACTCATGAGTAGCCGTATAACCCACCCCTATTTTTATAAGGCAAAACTGCAAGGGTTTAAAAAAATTTCTTTTTTAATACAAAAAAATAAATAACTTGGATTCCTAATATTCTTTTTATAATAGTAAACGGTATAAAGTTTTTACTGTCATAGTTCATTTAACTGAAACTTAATAGATAATATCTGATAAATTAAGTTTTTAATAGGTGCAGTGTATATACCGGGTTTACCCTATTATATATCTTATACCGGTGCGTGTCGTCGTGCTATTATTATCCCTTGAAATGCGATCGCACCACTCTTGGTATTTTTCGAACGATTAATTAACTTCCCGCGGCTAATGACTCGCGCGTATCGCGCCTGTCGACGACACTCGAGGAGCGGAGTTTGGACGCGAAATGGGGAATCGAGGTTGTGAAGAACTGAGAATTATGAGCCGCCGGTTGCTGCCGTCGCGCGATACACATTCCCGAGTAATAATGACTCCTTTAAACGACACTCGTGGATTGTATCTCATTTCGCATCGCGCTTTGACGACTCTCTCGTGGATTCGAAAGTAAAAATCCCACTATTGTCGAAATGAGAGCGCATTACGTTAGCGGTGTATGTACGAACGAACGGTCGGGCTCGAGCGATCCAATTAACCGCGGGCCTCGCCGCCGCGTATCGATCGTTTATTAATAATTTACTTGTGACGCGCCTGGACGAAATATATATTCGGGGCATTCAAATATGATAAATTTTGTAATGCGATACATTTTTAATAGACTTTATAATTAAATATTTCGCAGCGGAGACGGAATATGTGCATAACGTCCACGAGCTCGGAGCTTGTTTTTGGGACTGTATTGCAATCTTGACGCCGCGCTGTGGGAGCTCGCGGTACTCCGAGGATTTGACATTCATGATAACAAAAGGAAACGCAGACACCGCATTGGCACAATTTAAATTGTTTAATTTAAATCGTTAAGTCACCACTTACATGTGGTGAACGAGTTTGAGCGCAGTTCAAAGTACGTGCGAAGCAAAGAATGGAAAGTAAAAGTTAGTTTTAAAAGTAATTATAACTACAGTTATAGCGTAGTTAGTGATTTTTAAAAGTAACTCGTTACCGTTAAAAGGTGACTTCAAAAGTAATGATTCATTAAATTTTTTTTTAAAGAGCTAAAACAAGATCAGTCTAATGTCTGTTTCTACCAGGGTACACGGAAAGAACGATTTTATTAAAAGGTCTAAAAATTTTACTAAAAACAGATCTGAAAATAATTTTTTATTAAATCATCAAAATAATTTGCTGGAATGTTAAAACTGAGAAGCATTGCTATAAAACTTTGATATTCTAGCAATTATTTTAACTTTTGTACAAAATTATTTTGATTATTGAACAAAAATTATTTTCAGCATCTAAATTCAGCAAAATTGTTCTTTCTGTGTAGATTAATTTTTGCAGTTTAACTCTTTTGCTCTTTATCATCTCTTTCTGATTCTTACACGGAAAGAACAATTTTGCTGGATTCAGATAAATTGAGCTTGAAAATAATTTTTGTTATACAATCAAAATAATTTTGTTGGAAAGTTAAAGATGCTTATCATTTTCTAGCAATCACTTTGACTTTCGCACAAAATTATTTTGATTATTGAACAAAAAATTATTTTCAGATCTGGATTCAGCAAAATTGTTCTTTCCGTGTGTCATTTCTGATTTTCCAACAAGAATTATTTTCAGATCTGTATCCAGCAAAATTTTTAGACCTCCGAACAAAATCATTCTTTCCGTGCAGAAATATTTTACGAATTCGTGATCATCATCAAATTCTACAAATATCGTCAACAGGGCGGAAACCTTACGTTATTTTAAGAAAATCACAGAATAGACACTGGTAAATACACGGAAGTAACAAAAGATTTGCTGAAAGATCTCAAATTTTGTTAAACCGTCAAAAAAAGATAATGTTAAAATATCAAAAAATTATGATATTTTGATAGTCATTTTGCGTTTCTACCATTCGCCCAATCGAATTTATTTTCAGACCTGTAACTAGCAAAATTTTAGATCTTTCAGTAAAGTCGTTCGTTCTCTGCAGACGCATTCAAGAACCAAACGAAAATCGTGGAGCGAGCAACAAAACCGTTTGACGTCGTGAGCTATACGCCGTCTCGCAAAGGCCAGAAAGTAATTTGAAAGGGATGCACTTACAACCATCTGATATATCGCGTCGACTATATTGTACATCTCGTCTCTCGTGATGAAACCGTCGTTGTCCACGTCGTACAAACGGAAGGCCCCTGAAAAGAGAAGCGAAGGAAAGGGAGAAAAACGCCGATTGACTTTCCGCTTTCCGAAAATTCCTCCCAAAGACACGGAAGACCCAAAGATGCGCTTTTGTTCGGAATGAGAAAACCGTGTATCTAATCGGTTATTATCGGTTTTGCGCACGATTCTCCCGAGCGCGCTTGTAAGTTCCGTCTCTTTGGGACGATATCCCGACCGCGACATTCTCGGCGAAGCTTTCATTCTTCACTTATGTTGAGATTGTGATCGATAATAGTTCCCCCGAGGAGAGAACGATCGTGAGGGGGTTTATCTTCTTACGTTGCGCGATCGTCTTTCATAAGTCGTCTCGAATTTTATGCGTAACGATTACAATATGCGTATTTTCTTCTTGGAAATGACATTTCCAGAAAGGATCGGGATATTAATTTATTGTTCGATAATCGAGTATAAAAATTATAACGTGTTTTAATTTTAATTGAATGCAATTTTATCAAAATTTTTACACGGAAAGAAAGATATTTTGCTGAAAAGTCTAAAAATTTTGCTGGATACAGATCTGAAAATAATTCTTGTTGAACCATCAAAATAAATTTTGTTGGAAAATTAAAAATGATAAGCATTGCTATAAAGTATTTTGATATTCTAGCAATCAGTTTGACTTTCGCACAAAATTATTCTGATTATTGAACAAAAATTTTCAGATCTGGATTCAGCAAAATTGTTTTGTCCGTATATTTGAAAAATTGTTCTCATCGATTTTACACGAAAAGAACAATTTTGCTGAATCCAGATTTGAAAATAATTTTTGTTCAATAATCAGAATAATTTTGTGCGAAAGTCAAAATGATTGCTAGAACATCAAAACGTTTTGTATGCTTATCAGTTTTAACATTCCAACAAATTATTTTGATGATTCAACAACTTTCAGACAATTACTTTCAGATCTGTATTCAGCACAATTTTTAGACCTCTCAACAAAATCGTTCCATGTACGTTTCTGACACTAGTTCCGATTTCTTATAAAAGATTAGCAAGACTACTAGCGGCGAACTTTTATTTTCACCGACAAAGCTAAGTTTAAATTGACTCAATCGCGTCAAGTAAATTCGAAGAGAATTCGCGGCGCGAGGAGTGTTCCCGCGACGTATCCAAAGTGGATGGGTAAACAAAAGTGGCGACCCGCGAGTGAACTCAGCCAAATTCGAGTGGGTAAGTTTTTTTTCTCGAGGGAGATAACGGGGGCGCGTGGAGTACTCACAGTGAAGCTTTTCGTCCAGGTTGCCGCGCGACGTCACCGAGAGCGCTCTTATGAACTCCTCGAACTCTATCGTGCCGTCCTGAAACAACAATCCGGCGTATTCTTATTTTTGTCGCACGCGAGACGTCGTCGCTCCTCTCCTATCGATCCGGCGCGGCGAAACCACTTCGAGGATCACTTTGTGCGATCGCGTTTCTTTCTCCGACGGCGGAATAGCTATCGGTTGCCAGTCGAGCAAACCGGCGTGTGTCGGCCCGACACATTGTGCAAATAGTTTTCTGCCTCTCTCGTATTTTTCTCCCTCCCCCCTTCCCCTCCCCTCCCCTCCCGCCGGGCCGCAAATCGAATAGTCCCGCGGGAGAGAAATCCGAGAGGGGAAATTTCCGTCTCTCGGATATTTCTCAATATTTTCAATAAACACACACTCGAGTCGCGCGGCGCGAATACCGAATATATGCGCTCGCTCGATTGCCTTGCAGGAGTCAGGCGCTAATTAAACGTCGCGATGATCAATACGGATTATCTCGGATCCTCGGGCGCGTGAATTTATTTCCCCGTGCGACTTTTGCGATGTAAATTAACAGACGGGCTGTTATCTGACGCCGACGGGCGATTAAACGGCAATAAAGACATTGCGAGGGCCGTATGCGAGGAGGAAGAAAAATAATTTGCGAGTGAGGTAGTCGCTAGCCGGCCGCCGCCCGCGCCGCCGCGCGTCGCGTCGCGTGATCGCTCGTGCACGCAAAGCGCCGCTTCGACCTGACGAATTTGAAGAGGGTTCGTCGGAGAAGAGCCACGGCGTTTTACACGCGTGACAAGAAACTCACGGCGTTCTCGTCGAAGACTCTGAAGACGAGGGAGGCGAACTTCGACGGGTCACCCTGGGGGAAGAACTGCTTGTAGATCTTTATGAAGCCCTGAAATCACGCGAGCGCCCCATTGTACGTCAGTATTAGAGCGCTTTTTACTCGCTATTGATTATTGGAAGGTGATTAACCCTCTCCTACGCTATTGTTGCCACGTGACTGTATGATTAATGCACTTTCCATCCTGTGAGAGTGTCGCATATTCCGCTATTTATATCAATATATAATTTCTTGCTTTATGTCTCACGTTGTAAAGCAACGTTTCTTCACGGAAGGAACGATTTTGCTGGAAGAAAAATTTTATTGGATGTATCGGAACTGAAAATAATTTTTGGACTACTGAAATAATTTTGTAGAAAATTTAAAAAATGAGCATTTTTATAAAACGTTTTGATTATTCTACCATAATTTGAATTTTCAACAAAGTTACACTGACAAAAAAATTACAATTGACAATGAGAGAAAAAGATTTTGTATTTGTGACTATAACTGCATGGTAAAAAAATTATGGTTAGGAGCACTATTTTTATAGTTATTATTATTATTATAATGTTAGTAATAATAATCTTATGTATAGTTCTACCAAATATGAAAAAATTTTACTAAAAATTATGATAATTTTAAATATTGATATAAAATATCAAGATATATGAAATATTAAGATACCTTTATAAAAAAAATAAAATAAATATTTTTATGTAAATGCAAT
>NW_012027287.1:0-347 GCF_000956235.1 Wasmannia auropunctata
GGAGAGTTAAACATAGAAGATATATTAGCAATTCAACATTTATACGGAGTTAAGAATAATTCCCCAAAAACGGAATCCGTACCAATGACGACTACAGAAATGACTCCCACAACAACAACAACAACAAAGCCCGATTATGTGGATCTGTGCGATTTGAAATATATTGACAACATACTAGTATTAGATCATCGAATATTCGTGACATATCAACATTACGTTTGGACGTTCAGCATAAATGACAGAACATTCAATAACGGACCACTATTAATACACGACTATATGAATTTTCTTCCAGAAAAAAATTTTACTCTGTCAGCCGCATATCAAAGACCCTAGGTGAAATCGTA
>NW_012027287.1:5897-6367 GCF_000956235.1 Wasmannia auropunctata
TACTTAAAATCGGTAGAATAATTATCTTACGAATGGTAAACACACATCATACATTAACTATGTAAACAAAATTAAAGCGCGTAAATAGCCTCATCGACCTTTGAACAGGTATACACATATAACCAAGTGAATTATATTCCACAACTCTATACCGCATCATCAGTGTACGGCGGATCGTACTACTGACAAGTGCTCGAAACAAGTGCAAGTGTATTAGTGTACGTGAGTGCATTCCCTATCATGGAAATATGGAAATAACGACTCATCATTTCGCCTTGAAACTGCATCCCATATTTGTGTACGTACATGAGTACGTCCCCTCCCTACGGAACTACTCGCGCAAATAGATCACGAATAAAATATGCAAAACGTTGCACATCTCAACTCATTGTCAGACAGTATGTCAACAAAATTATGTAGTTATACAATTCATGAATCATCAGCAGTATCGAGCGTCCGTCTAAACGTTA
>NW_012027287.1:7849-8562 GCF_000956235.1 Wasmannia auropunctata
CATTTAGAGCTGTCGTGATTGCCTTTATTGTAATATTATTGAAGATTTTGTGATATTACTATAAAGCGAGCAGTTATCGAGTTTAAATTACGCGCGATCCACATTCAATTGTTGCTCGTAACGCTTGGCGTACGTTGTGAATTATCCGCCAACTGATGCAACGCTGTGGGATAAAGTATGCCAGGATACGTGTTAATAAACGCAGGAAAATTATGGATAAAAGACCAGTAAGTATTCATTGTAGTATTTTATTCGTGCTTACTTATATTACATAGCGTATTTATTTGGTAGCCCGTAGATCTGGCGCCGCTGAGAATTGTAAGTGATTGAGGTTAAATTAGGTTAACCGGTATTTTTTATAAAGTGATTTTCAATTTATTATAAATTATTATAGGGTAGTGTCCAATATTCAATGACTAAAAATCAATAGTTTATATACCGTAGATTTTCAATACTGTCATTGAATATTAGAATACAGCCAATAATAATTTATTTAATAAATTGAAAATTTTAGTAATTGCTTCATCATGTACGAAAACACTAAACTTAATGTTTATTTTTTCTTGTTTGATCTTCGATGAACTGTATGAATGCATTCAGTTAGTCATTAGTGCAACTGAAAACCTATAGTTTATATTACATGTACTATAGATTTTCAATAGTAGCAATGACTGAATGCAGTCATAATGCAGTTCGAAAGTTAAACAAGGATA
>NW_012027287.1:8816-9279 GCF_000956235.1 Wasmannia auropunctata
TACTTTTTGATTACAGGTGTGATGACAACTTTGGCTCGGAGCCCTTCGCCACTTGGTATATTTCTTAAATTAATTAAAATAATAATATTTTATGGATTACATTTTCAAAACAACGCATTGTTTGTTTGTTACAGGTAGTCACGTGATCGATCGATTTATCCGGTGGTCGGATGATACATTTTTGCTTATCAAACCTCAAAACAACTATGTACGCTGATTTTTGCATACAAATAAAATAAAATTCATGGATCACAATCATTAATTAAGGTCGTATTTTTTTGTTACAGATGATCACGTGACTTATGGATTGGCCCTACTTTCGGAACCCTTTCTTTTAATCCGTAATTGTAAAATAACTATGTATGCATGAACGATGACTGAAATAAACGCTAATGCATGGATCGAATTTATTTTTTCTTATCGGCCGCCCGAATTGTCATCACTTTTCCCATTATATGTATGA
>NW_012027287.1:12222-13660 GCF_000956235.1 Wasmannia auropunctata
AAGGGAATCACTATAAAATGCTTATAAGCAATAAGTTTACATTAAAATGTATTGCTCCTGATCATAGCTTTAAAACTGAAGACGGATCAGTAGTGTTATTGCGAAATATTGTCTATTCTGAAGACAAAATAATCTTACGTGGACAGCGATTTCAGGTACAGAATAATTATTATCAATATCCAATGGACTCATTGTTCATTGGTATTGGTCTTGTTTCACAATTAGATGAAACAGTTAGATCTTGGGAGATGAATGATGCAATTATAAAATGTGTTCTTATTCCTAAAAATGAAATATCATATCTATGTACTCCTTTTGCACACAGCCCTTTTGGAATATTATGACTATTGATGATAACGGTAAGATCCGTTATTGTCTTTACTTATTTCTTTATATATTTATATATTATACAGCTTTTTGTTATTGCTTTTATTTTTTGTGATAGAATAGTAATGAGTTATATTTAAACCGTATCTGTAATTGCATAAATGTTATCGTAAGTGGTTGTAGTTGTAAAAATTTTTCAATCACAATCGAATATTCTCCTCATATTCGACTGTGAATACTGTAATTATCAATTCTTACAACTACAACTACTTCTAATTACGCGTATATAAATGTAGATACATTTACAATTTTTGAGAAGAGATCAATCTTGGAAACAAAATAGCATTTCTATCTGAAATGTATCCATTTGTTATATTTAATAGTTTGTCCGTCAAGTTATATATATATACAGGGTGGACCATTTTATTCCATCTAGTTGAATATCTCGAAAATCAAGCCCGGGAGAGAAAAATTTTCAGACAAAAGTTTTCGGACTTCGAGGGGGACATAAGATGATAACATTAGTTTGACCCTGAGTGGCGTCGTCAAGGTCAGGACAAGGTCACTTTGAATTTTTTAAATGGAACCCCCAAATTTTCATTACATGTTCTGTGACGTGACGTTTTTCGACAACGTCCGTCACAAGGGCTCATTAGCCCGACCGCAAAGGCTAGGTGGATCCTGCGTCCTCCGATTTTTGAGAGCGAGCGCATCTACGATTTGCCATGTTCCGCGACTTAAAATTTTATACTAGAATTAAGCAGTTAAATCATGCACCGACCGAAATAAGCGAGGGATGGCGACTATTCGGAAAAGACTGTATTGAGGCGTCGTCTCACCGGCTCCGAGCAACAAGGACTCCAAGGACGAGAGGCTACCGAGACATACACTCAGCGCAAGACGGGAGCACAGGTCACGTAACTACTCTTTCTTTTTCTTCCATCACGGAGCCCTCTTACTGCTGTTCTCTTTTACAGAGTTTTCGGAGCGAGCCGACGGCCCTGCCAGGAGGCCCCGGTAGTACAAGGGCGCAGGAGAGCTGACACCATGACTCGCTCCACGTATCGAGGGCCAGAGGCCCTCCCGGCCAGTTCACTTTGAAATCGCGCGC
>NW_012027287.1:14425-18113 GCF_000956235.1 Wasmannia auropunctata
ATATTACAGAAAAATAAATTATTATAATTAATATCACATACTTTCTGATTCAGATGATGTTACATCTGTATCTAAATCTGTTGACACCGATTCTAAGAAACTTTCATGATCGTTATCAGTAATAATTAAATATTCTAATATATTATCATCTAACTTTTTTTCGTTGGACTTATTCTTTCGTAAAGAAGAGAGTTCAGGGTCTGATGATAAAAGAAGCATTGTCATTAGATCTTTATTTGTATCAACACGGGAAGTTTTTCGTGTGTGATGTTCTCTAAAATGTCTAATATCTTTGTGTCTAGCTTCCAATGCTTCTTCCGATAGTTTGCCTATTGGCATTATAAAAGATGAAATAATATCAGGACCATGTATCAATAATTTATGCAATGAAATAGGCATGTAGTACCATGAGTAATTTGCTAGATAAATTTCCTTTGTTTCTTTTACTAAATTGATAAATTTAGTGAGATTAATTTGCCTACCACTAGAAATAATCTTAAGAATAATGCCTAACTTTTCGATTAAAGAAACATTTAGACCTGTTATAGCACCGCTGAAATCAGGTTTTTCAAAAAATCTCCTTGCAGTGTTACCATCATTAGTGGAACCAAATCCTGACTTTGGTTTATTGACAATTAAACCTATATCTTCTTTGAATTTTTTTTGTATAGTGCTTTTAGTAGCAGCAAGAATTTTTTTTGCATTTTCTCCTCGTACTTGCCAAGTTTTTAAAGGCAATCTATATGCAATGTGCAATAAACATTCAAAAGATCTTATCCAGCAATGTAAAATTGATAACCCATATTTGTAAACTGATTCATTTGGTAATCGATTTATTATACTTTTATTCATATTTTTTGGAGTAGCCCCGCAAATATAGCATGTTTGAGTTGAATTAGTTCCACTAATGACGTTACAAATGCTACCGTCAATCATTGTAAACAGCATTCTATGTGAAACTTGCAAAGAATCACTACCGAATTGAATTGTAGTACGCTTTAAGTTCTTAATCGATTGTTCGAGTCTCATATGCTCAGTTTTAATTATTGAGGGTGATTCTTTTAGAAACATAAATTTAATCGGACGACAATACAATGGTGATGATGGCGTCGGATTTTCCCATATAACACGTTTTGAAACGGTATCTACTAAACGAATAGGAACAAACGCAATTAAAAACATGAATTTATCTGTATTATTTAAATAAAAAAACTTTTGTTTATAAGTACTATGACCTGAACTGCCATCAAATCCCCACTTACAAATTAAAGTCAAACGTGAAGATTGAGAGATCTTATCTCTAATAAGGCTGATTAATGACTCTACAGTTTTATTTATTATTTCTTGTAGATTTATTTCTGCGTGGATATCGGAAACATCTATTTTAGGCAAACGTTGACTTTTTATTTTTTTTAAAGCATAATAACTGGGAAGCATACCAGGATTTAGATTATTAATAGTATGCCGTAATAAATTATATTTCCTAAAACTAAGACCCAAATCTAAATATAACGCTAAAGCGTGCAATGGTGACAAAGATTTTTGATTTTCGCTTAAATCTCTTTTACTTTTTCTAGACGATAGTTTAGCAGCGAATATTAATTCATCATATGTTTTTGTTTTAACTAAATCCATCACCTTTCGCTTTTTTGTTATTAAAGTTCCTTCTTCGAAAGATTTCTGCGGCCTTCCACGTTGCTTTTGACTAGGTCCAGCTTGATTATTTTGAAGATATTTAATAACATTTTTATGTAATTTGATGTTTTTATCAAGCCAAGCTTTGTGCTTCTCTACAAATTTATTGTAAGATCTATTACATTTTTCCCACTTTCTTTGAATTTCAAGGCTGTGTAATCTTGCAGATTTCCAAATGCTTCTTTTAATATTTCCTAAAGAGTCATGTAAATTAAGGACATCCAGAATATGTTCATATACAGCCGACAACTTCTGTTTTTTAAGTGCATTTCTCCAAACTTCAAGAACAGCATAGTTCGACATTTTCTGGGCGGGATCTTAAAAACATCAATATCTCATAAAAGAGCAGTAAGAAGCATCACAACTACATCTTAAATGAAAGAGCATAAAAAATACAATTTTCCCTAAAAAGCACAAGAAATCGATATTTATCGATTTTTTTAAATTTTCAGTTAAAGTTTTCAAAAAAAGGAAAAAGATATTTCAAATAAAATAATAAACTTGCCTATATTATAATTGTTATAAATATTAAATTACTTTCTTAATTACATGAAAACAATATTTCGGAGTATTTCTGATCATATATTATAAAACAACTAATTATAAATTATAAATATCTTTCTTTATAGCAAAGCAAATATTGAAAATAAATTTGAATTTATATACCTAACCTATAATTGTCCAAATTCAAATGATGTTTTTGAGGTTATGTTGTGCGCATTAACTATTCCTTATCAGTTCTGTAATGTCAAAGTATTATACCATTAAAAGTAAATAAGGAAACTGGAAGATTAATCAGACAAATTTTATATTTTTGTAAGGAAATGTTACACTGTGCGCCCGCTTGATTGCGCTAATTTCGAGTCATTAGGATTGTCGCCTTTGCGTTTGCCCTCGCCCGGCCGAGTCACCGCGTGTTTGTATTGTGTAGTTGTGTAAGTCGCGAGAGCGTTCGTTCTGCCGCTCTGTGTGTGTCGGATTTATTAGAGTCTCCGCGTATCGTGAACTAATTTCTGTGTCGAGAGCGTTAACTTTATTGTGTCGCGAGAAACGAGATTCGCCGTAGATCTCGGGCCACATGCCCATGCACGCCGCGAACGCGTGAACCGCGTGCGCTCGCGCGCCGATCGCCGTCACCGCGCCCGCCGTATATCGGACGTTTGGATCGTCTCGAGCAAGTACTTGGACTTGAAATTTCCGACGGGGAGACGGAATCGAACGATAGTTGCTTATTGTAAGACGCCAACGCAAAGCGAGGGCAGATCCTTGGCCTCGTGCTCGAGGGGACTATTTGAGTGCCGCGGAGTAACCCGCAAGGCGTACCGCGGCTCTACAGCGACACTTCGCGTGATCCTTTAAAGGAGCTCGTTCGGTTCTCGTCATCCGGTCCGCTATCCGACACACACCCGTGTCCCTTATCTCACCCGCGATCGTCTGTAATTCGTACAGGCATCCTGACGTGGCGTTAGTCCGCCAAGGATCGGCGCCGGAATACGCGCTCCGTCCCGCGCGTCCCACGAGTACCACGCGAGCTACTCGCCTCTGTATTCTCTCGCCCCGCGAGACTCTTGAAAACACGTCTCTTAATTAATATTAATTTCCGGAGCAATTATTTTCCTTCCTTGTCGCTCTCCTAAGCCTCGCATTTAACGAACCGCCCCTCTGCCATTGTCGGAGCTGGTTAGCCGGCCTTCCGCGCCGTCGTTGTTCGCCCGTCCGAACTTTTCGCGAAAATCTAAGTTGCCTTGATCTATTGAGCTGTGCGTCGGGAATCAGAGATAGCTCGGATACTATAAAAATTTGGTTCGCTCACGCGGGCCTGGCGCCCAACCCCCGCTTACATCCGCGGAGATGATTACCGTAACATCTGAATTACTTGTATCTCCGATCGGGACGCGAAACTGCTCGATCCGGACGTGCGAACTCCCGACAGTATTGCCTCGCACCTACGCGTGCGGTCGCAGTTCTTATAACACGCCTCGAGAACTTTCCA
>NW_012027287.1:18769-21415 GCF_000956235.1 Wasmannia auropunctata
AAGCAAAAATGACCCTTTTTACTTCAATTTTGAATAACTCAGTGAAAAAAAATCGTACAACGCTCAACAAAAAAGCAAATTAAAGAGAAAGATTCATTCTTTCGAAAGCTGTACATCGCGTTTATGTGCGATTTTTATTTCACGCCGTGGAACTTTGCAAAGTTTGGAAAAAATTTTGCTATATGTCACACCTTCATTTATATCTATGCGGTTTCAAACTCAGTTAGTCGTTTTCTCAAGTATCAATTTGAAAAGTGGAGATTTCAAGCTGTAAAATGCTGTTTTTAAAATTTCGTTACGATAATTTTTCACGAAATTGCTCTACCTTGAAATTTTTTTTCACCGATTTTTTTTTTACTGAGTTATTTAACATTGAAGCAAAAATGACCTTTGTTCAATTTTTACTTAGTTTAATACTCAAGGCGTGATCAGTTTTGAATAAAGACGTATTGGACACATCTATAATTTCGAAATTTGTGGTCTTTCACCACCTAACAAAAAAATTGGCGAAAATAATCATTGGTACTATCTCAAAGTAGAGACTTTGCCCTTTAAAATAAAGAAAAAAACTTTTCTACGCCGATTATTTAGCGAGATATTGCAATTTTAAGTAACTTCTGTCTTTTTACAATTTTAGAATGATACCGCCGGCATTTGCGTAACCCGATGTGCACCACTGGGAAGTTGCTTGGTCGAATTTTGCACATCATGTGTATGTGTGTGTGTGTGTGTTTGTGGTGCGTGTGCGTATGCGTGTGCGTATGCGTGTGCGTGTGCGTGCGTGTGTGTGTGTATGTGTGTGTACATTTGCGTGTGTGTAGAATTTTTTAATTTTTATTTAATAAGAAGTATTGCCTCTTTTTCACTGTATTACCTTGCGCAATCGTGATCTCATACAGATGCATTTTTTAATTTCAACTTGAGAAATTTCATTTCAAATTTCACGCAGCGCCTCTTCTAATTCTGCCATAGTTGTCGGCTGTTTTCGACGAGTTCTCAAACGACGTCCCATGATATCCCATAAATGTTCTATTGAATTTAAGTCTGGACACATTGAAAGATGTGGAAATAACGAGATGTTGTTTTCTTCCAGAGATCTTTTGGTCACAGCGGCAGTGTAAGGTCGAGCGTTGTCGTGCATTAGAATAAATTGATCTCCGATCCTTTGATAAAATGGAAGAACGTGTGGCCGAAGAATTGCATTAATATAGCGAACAGCTGTTACTCCTGGAGGAAGCATTATCACTAATTCTATTCGTCCAGATATCGTAATATCTGCCCAAACCATTACGGAGCCTCCATTAAATGGATGAGTTGGTGCAAGGCAGGAACGATCATAGCGTTCTCCGCGACGCCGCCATGTACGTCCGAGGCAAATAAACAAAATCGTGATTCGTCAGTAAATAGAACATTACTCCACTGGCTCTGAGTCCAAATTACGTAATCCTTGGCGAACTGTATAAAAAAAATAGTGTCTAGATGATGCTTAACCATTGTGAAAATTGTTTTTACAACAATTACTACTGATTCACGCTACTTTGTTTAACAGCGGTGAAACGCACGCACGCACGCACGCACGCACGCACGCACGCACGCACGCACGCACGCACGCACGCACGCACGCACGCACGCACGCACGCACGCACGCACCACAAACACATACACGATGTGCAAAATCCAACCGAGCAACTTCCCCGTGATGCACATCGGGTTACGCAAATGCCGGCTGTATTATTCTAAAATCGTAAAAAGACAGAAGTTACTTAAAATTGCAACATTTCGCTAAATAATTGGCGTAGAAAAGTTTTTTTTTCTTTATTTTAAAGTGTAAAGTCTGTACTTTGAGATAGTACCAATGATTATTTTCGCCAATTTGTTTGTTAGGTGGTGAAAGACCACAAATTTCGAAATTATATGTGTGTCCAATACGTCTTCATTCAAAGCTGATTACGCCTTGAGTATTAAACTTTTACTGAGTAAAAATTGAACAAAAGTCATTTTTGCTTCAATATTGTGGCGGTTCGCTTTTCTTGCGCTCGGATGCTCGTCGGGCCAGATAGGCAAGAAAGCGTGAGACGACCAACGCGTGTTAGCGTTTCTTTACCGAGGGTCAGAGAGACGGTCGGTACGTCGGCGGGACCAGTCGGCGGTAGATCCGGTGCTCCGAGCGATTCGGTCGGTAACGGTGGAGCGGCGCGGATGTCCTCGATGGTCGGTTGCCGAGCGACACTTAGGCGCAGCAAAATCGATAGCTGGTCCATGTCGGCCAGGCGTCCTGGCCCGACAGAGAGGAGAAGCCAGGCGCCCTGGCCTTCTCTGTGCGCACGGTGTTGGTGCCAACGGGATGCCCTGACCAGGCGAGAGGCGAAGAGGCCAGGCGCCCTGGCCCTCTTCGCTGAATGCAGGAGATAGGAAGAAGTCAGGCGCCCTGATTCTCTTCGCAGGAGTAACGGTCTCGACAGGAGTAGGTTCGGGACCGGACTGGTAGCCGTCGCTCCGCGGCGGCGGCTTATGTACCCCCGCCGATGGGCTTCGGCGGGGGCTGCGGAGAGGGGTCGCTCTCCCGTAACACGCTCGGCGCGCGTGTTTAGTCGGAGTTGTGGCGCTGAGCGCCAGGGGCGGCTGGTCGGCCCCTTGTGGTGACGA
>NW_012027287.1:23082-26275 GCF_000956235.1 Wasmannia auropunctata
GCGAATATTTAATACAGATGAGACAGCATTACTTTTGAATACACAGAGTGGATCGGTGTTAACTAAAAAAGGCTGCAAAAACATATATAATATTGTAAATAACAACGAGAAAAAGTCTTTAACAACACTGATTACTGGTAATGCAGCCGGTCAATTAGCACCACCTTTAATAATGTTTCGATATCAAAGAATTCCTGGTTATATCATTACTAAAATGCCACCAGGCTATAGTTATGGACGATCTGATAATGGTTGGATGAAAGGAGAAAATTTTTTTGAGTATATAGCAAACGTGTTTTATCCATGGTTAATTAAAAACGAAATACAGTTTCCAGTTGTATTATTTGTAGACGGTCACTCCTCGCACTTAACTCAACCACTAAGCGCTTTTTGCGCTACATCTGGAATTGAGTTGGTGGCATTACATCCAAACTCAACTCATATAATTCAACCAATGGATGTATCTCTGTTTAAATCTTTAAAAACTGCATGGAAACAAACAATCTCGAATTATCAAATTAAATTCAATCAGCTGTCTATACAATATCAAGATTTTGGAACGGAACTAAAGGAAACATTAGAAGGAATAGGTGTTACTAAGATTTTGAAAAATGGTTTCCGAGTTTGCGGTTTACATCCTTTTAATATAGATGCAATTGATTTTTCTAAACTCTTTAAAAGAGAAAATACTTTATCTAAACCAGCAATCGATCACGAGGATCACAATAAATTTTTAGCTTATATGGAAAACATGTTGGGATCAGAAATAATGACATTCAAGGAAAATAAAGATGATGAATGGAAAGGTCTTCCAGAGAACAGAAATTTATTTAACTTTTGGAATAAAGTATCAAAATTATGTGTCACCAATTCCAACACTGTAAGTTACAAAGACAATTTTTGTGTGTGAGAGAAAAACTGTTTTATTACAATTTCAAAGAATAATTTAATGTTTTTAAGATACCAAACAAAGCAAATCATTTTACATCTAATCATTCTGAAGACGAAGAAAATTGTACTGTATTCAATAAAAAACAATCAGAAAAAGTATACAAATACTTAAATATGTTTTAACAAACAAAGGCATTATATTAAACGTTATCAATATTTCAGATTTCAAATATTACTCAAGATGACCTGACGTTTGTTGATGCTGATCTTAACGAGAATGTTGGTACTGAGGCTCGCAGCATTAAATATGCAATTGAAGTAAAAGAAACTTAAATTTTTATATATAATTTTATATTTATACATTTGAATAAGTAGACAGTACATTAATAATCAAGATTTATGCATATTTTACAAAAATGTTTATATTTAAATTTATTTTAATAGGGTTTAATTTTAAAATAATAATAACATAAATGCATTTTATATATATTTAATAATGTATTAATTGAATTATACAAAGTGTCCCAAAATTCGAGAATAATAAGATTGCAGTATAAAAGTTCGTAAAAAATTAAATAAAAGTGCATCTATTCGGATGTCATTGTCACTGAACAAAACATTACTTTATGCACACTACTACTTTGTCATATATATGTGATAAATTTTTTAACCAAACGTTTATACTTTAAACCTTTATACTTAAGAAAACTACTTAATGGAAAAATAGCATTTTTATTACTTAATTTTTCAATAACTTTTATACTGCAATCTTATTATCTTCGAATTTCAGAACATCCTGTATATACATACCTATTCATGTAAATCAATATTAGAATATTTATTAGATTTATTTATTAGATTTAATTCAATAGATTTAGTTTACTAGATTTAATTTAACTAGATTATTACAAATATAATTTTTTTAATTTTTTTGTAAAATATATTTTAATAAAAAAAAGAATATGGAAAAAGTATATTTTTTATTCTTAATTAAAAAAAAAATTGATTTTTGCAGATTCCATCTAATATAAATATAGAAAATAATTTTCTTAATACAGAACAATCTCTTCTCGATTGTGATGATGTCAATATTATTATTGATGAACATGGCAATATACTAGATGAAAATTATCTTCAAAATCAGATTAACGAAACATTAATAACACAGGATAATGAAAATGAAGATCCACTTATTATTAACAAACAATCGAAAGTCACAGAAACAGTCGAAACAAACAATAAACATCTTGAAGATGTTACTAATATTGTGCAAAATAAAACAAAAGAGAATTTTGATTTAACGTTAGAAATGCAAGTTCCAACAGCTTTTAAAAAATCTGTTTTTTGGTCTAAACTAGACTTATCTAAGGATAAAAAAAGGAAACCTCGATCAAAAATTCCATCCGTTCTTACTTCAGAACAGGGACTACAATATTTATATGAAGCAGAAGAGAACAAGAAGAAAAAAGAAGAAGCGCAAGAACAAAGAAAAAACATTGGACTAGAAAGACTTGCAGCTGCGAAAGAAATTAAACGCAAGAAAGAAGAAGAGAAAGAATTTAAAAAAAAATTAAAATAGAAAAAATTGCGACGGAGAAAAATGAGAAATCAAAACGTAAACAGAAACCAAAGAAACAAACTACGGTCAATATTAAGTTATAAATGTACTTTATACTGATTAATTACTGTATTAATTACTAATATCTTTTTCTATAATTATTGTACTAATATTTTTTATTCTCATATATCTTTATTATATATATCTTTATTATATATTATTTATTTATTATATATTATATATTTCTTTATTATATTTCTTTATTATATATTATATATTATTTATATATCTTTATTATATATATACATATATGTGTGTGTATATATTTTTAGAAATAATATATATTAGCAATAATAAAAATGTATTATAATGAATTATATTCAGCAATTATTTTTCAACGAACAAAATCAGTTAACAGAAACTAAGAGTTAGATATTTGAAAGATATTTCCCTGATAGCACACAAATTGCGCAAGGTTTTTGTAACTTAGGTTAAATATGTCATTGCAACCTATCCCAGATATCTGCGATAGGTTGCAATAACAAATTTAACCAAAGTGGACATTTTGATATTACTACAATCTATTTGGAATGTTAAAGAAACATTGTGCAATTGTATTCTTAAAGTTTTGATGCAGATTGCAGCAAATGGACATTAAATGGGGAGGTAGCATTCGGTACACGGGCATTAAAATGGGGAGGCGGATATTTGGTACGTGCGACAGTAATTGGGGGGGGGCAGTAT
>NW_012027288.1:0-17140 GCF_000956235.1 Wasmannia auropunctata
TATATGTTATTGTAGATGTATTATTGAACGATTATATATGCATACAGTATACAGTTAATGCACAATTTCGAAAAGATCCGAGCGATGCGATTTCAATGTATTGCGATAAAATTACGTTCCACATTTGTCATGAAAGATGCATTCGCTATAGTACACGAGGTCGGTCGAAGATACACATATTACCTTCACCACATATTTTTTCTTATCGATTTCCCCTGTGGCTGCTTGCGATGAATAAATTGTTGACGTCCCATAGTTATTTTACTGAGAAGATTTAATAGAAGAAAAACATAAAATATTTTTTGATAGACAATCGAAACACGGTTAGAAAATTTGCAAAGTCTAAGATGTTTCCGCATTATTTAAATGCTGTTATTTAAAGTCTCTTGAGAGCACAACGGTTCATTGAAACCATAGAAATATATATTTCGTATTTCAACGCGAGATACGAAGAATCGAAGAGTGCGAAAGCAATTTTGAAATAACATTAAAGTCGGGGTTTCTCCCCGCTCTGAAATATCTATAATATTTGCATTACGATATTTTTACCAACAATTTGTGCATATTGTTGTTTGTATCATTGAAAAAAGTGCATAAATGAAAAAAATGAGACGGTCGAGGGCACTAATCAATAAACCATTTGCTATTAATTTCGCAAAAAGCATCAACGCATGTCAATAGCGCAAAGTATTTTTACATATTACCGCATATATATTGCACATGATAAATGTATCTATCAATGTAAACTTATTACTAAATTAAAATATGTATATAATTTATGTTTTATTTCATGTAACATTATGCGTTTTAATTAATATTAAAAACATGTTTTTTTTTTACTAACTAAAGGTTAGGCTTATAGATTTTAATTTTTATTAGAAATATTATTACTGCGATAATCTCAATTAACAATAAATAATATTGGAAAAGTAGTAAAAAAATCAAAATCTTCTTAAAATTATTTGATTAAAATATAAAAGAGACAGAGAGAGAAATAAATATAAGTTAACATTTGAAGTAAAGATAAGAAGATTAAATGATGTAGAAATTTCTATAAATATTTTATTAATGTTTAGAAATAATTATGTCAAAAAAATATTTTTTGGTATACATTCAATGGAAAATCTATAATTTAATAACAAAATAAAATTATATAATATTCAGAGTTTGTTTCAAATTTAAAGTAAAAATAAAAATTATAAAAATTTTTAAGATTTAATATATTTAAATTAAAGCTCAAAAATTTTTAACATTCTATTAATTTATAATACGCATTAATCAGCGGAGAAACTCTCCTTAATAAAATTTAAACAAATTTAGACAAATTATGAAAGGCTCATATCAAAATATAACGATGATGGAACTATTGAGCCAAGCTAGGTGTAACGTGCCAATAATCTTATTTTGAACTGAGGTGGTAAACAACCTTTAATATTACATAAACCACCACAGATTTAATTACCGTTATATTCTTCTAAATAATTTTTGTTATCGTCAGTTATCAATATTTGATCCTTTTATTTTCTCTTTATCTCATTGCTTTAAATTCTAACTGGAGAACTCAGTCCACCATTCAATTTATAAATCAATACTACGTTACTTCAGAATTAATTTCACGCTTTATAACATTTTTTCAAATTAAAGAAAAATTTTACAATAACAGATATTACGTTTTCAAATACTAAATCAATCTACAGATTCTACTACAAATTCTTCATGCGAAAGAAACTGCAAAACCAAATTTATTGATGCAATACATTTTATTTTTATCACACTAGCATTACAGGCGCGCGCTATTTAACACTTTTTACTCTTTACTATAATTTACCATTACAACGCATCAATCTTAATACACACAACTGTCAAAATAAATGTCTTTGGAAAAGTAATGTATTAGTAAATTAATTAGTTCGTGATTAATTACTTATTTTGAGTATTAAGAGTATTAACAATAGTGCTTTAACAACAAAGGCCTTAATGATTTAACGAGCAAATGTAATACAATTTGACATCGTGTAGTATCATTGATATAGTATTAGGTAGTATCACATTAAACTCAAGTGCAAAAACAAAGTTGTTTAAATATATTGAAGACATTTTTATATTATTTTTTGACAATCCGGACGATGAAGGGAATAATAAGTAATAGTAGATATAAATAACTGAACAGGTCATAACTTCTTTCGTCCATCAACCTAAAACTATTTTTCTGATGACACAACAGTACCTGTAAAATGGCATATGATTTACTGTTCGCTCGTAACCCATTTTGCGCCAGGTCCTTTATATCGTTTTAGATGAACGTCTCTCACAACGCGATACTAAACTTGAATAATTCCAGATGTCCGTTCATTTTACTCAATTCTATCTATATGCACTGTCGTAAATATTTTATTATGAATAAAATCTGATTACAAGTCTATCAATTCTCAAAGAAAACGTATCAATTCGTGAAAGCTTTTCCTTTGGAAACAATAAGTTTAAATGGAAGAATGATATAAAAGAAATTGTTACATATAACTTTTTAAATTTTTAATAAAAAAGAGAGATAAGAATATGTTCCTTTAAAAACATAAATTTTTTTGAAAGAATTTATAGATTACGTACACTGGTCTTACAAGCATTTACTTACCGTTCGCCGTCATCATTGAAAGCGTAATCGCCCAAGATTAGATCGCGAAGTCGATATCTTGGTGGCAAGATGAGAGGTAGGCAAGGATCAGGCTCATTCATTTCGGAAGTACCTTCCGTTACGGTTATTTAATGAGCAATTTTGCGTAGTTCCCCGTCTTCCATAGAGGATTTAAAAGAGGATGCTGAAATATGTCATTCTAAACTATGCTGCATCACTCATTTAATATTGTCACTTAATTATCACTGCACATAGCTATATTAATCATAATCTTCTCTTTTTTTATCTTTTTAATTTGTGTGTGCTCGTAAAAATTTTATTTTTACAAGAAGAAAAAAATAAACTAAAAGAAATTTAAATAATATTTTTTAAAAATAAAATCTTTAGAATAGTTTAAGATGATTATTAAGGCATCATTATTAAATTGATTGTCAATTTAATTTGTGATATTACTGTTCCAATTTTAATTTTTGTTTTTCAAGACCGACAAATAACCGCGTAGTTTGCACGAACTGACAAATATGTTACGCAAAATGTAACTTCCGCAAAAATATTATTGGATACTAAAACCTATATCAAATAAGTTTCTGATTGCTTAATGCTTATTTACAGTATTCAAAATTAAAAATATTTTATTAATTTTTATTAATAATTATAAACTAAATTATATTCATAAATATATTCAAAATTATACACATGTAATTTGATAATGTAACATTATTATATGTATATATAATTTTGCACATTAATATAATATTTATTAACTTAATTAACACTCCATAAATATAATTAAAGGAAAGTATTAAAAACGTCATGTTAAGTGATATTAAACATTGATGCGAAAGAAGCACGAGTGTCATTAAATCTTTTTTTATTTAAATGAAATTAATTGCAATGTTACAATCTAAATGTTTTTTGAATTTTAGATTAATTGTATTATTTTTACCGATTATATTTAAAAATTTCTTATTTTCTTTTCTTTCTTTTAAAATTATATGTAAATATATTAAAAGTAGTTATATGTAGTAAAATAAAGTATAAAAATGTACATGGTATAATATGCTCAAATTTTAAAAACTCATTAATCGGTTAAGTAATTATTATTATCTAGAAAATTTTTCATGTAGTATATGTATTATATATCATGTAATATATATATTAAAACATTATAAAGCAAATATTTTATTCAACAATAATTATGATTCTGAGGACTATCGTAATATCTACTTAAAAATCATCTAATTCTCCTTGTAACTGTAATTTCCCTTGAGAGAAACTAACAAATTACATTTAATAAAAACACGCTAATTTATTTAATTAATCAAATAGATCCTTAAGATATCTTTACACCAGAAATTGCTGATTAATTTTATCGAACCATTCTCATTTCTAAAAGTGAAACAATTGGTTAATATAACGTATTAAATAAATAAATATAAATGTCTTAATTACATTTTTTGTTTTCTTTCTCTCTCTCTCTGTCTCTCTCTTTCTTCTTTTTCCTTTCGCTAGCAATTTAATAATTTTATATTGATCCGTATTTATTGTGTTGATTGTAATTTTATATGTTTTCCCTACGTGTTTAATAAACGGCGTTTTAATTAAACGGCGCGCGATAACATCAAAAAATAAAATATAATATAAAAAGTAGTTTCACAGTTAAGATTACTTTTATTATATATCACATATAATAAATAATGTATTAATAAATGCTTGTTTATTAACGTAAAAATATTCTAAAATTTCACATGTTCTCTTTGTCTCTTATCTATTTTTCTTATACATAAATATTCTGTTCTATCTTTTAAGAATTCTTTTATTCCTATTTTAATATATATTATTTTAATTTACATAAGATATTTGAGAAAAAAGAAATATTTTTTGATATATATAAAAATTGACCTTTCAATTTAATGAATATACCTATTTATATATTGCTGCATGTATTTAAACATTTGTATTTGTTTTCGTATATCTCGGTCAGAGATTAAACTATCGTGTAAGTTACAATATCCTAAAGTTGAAATACAAACACGAGTTGGACGATAACTTAGCTTAAGCTTTAATAGGAAATGTGCGATCGAACTGCTATCCATTTTGCCGCCACGTAGTCTAGTTCCAACTCTAATCCGATATCGAATTAGAGTGACAACATGTCGAGAGAAATAGTGTGTCTTACAATGCCTTTTTAAGTACATCAATTCTGGTATACGATAATAATCCGCGTCACGTTAACGAATGTCGTCGTCTGCATTGTCTCCTCAGAGGATTATCGAAAATCTGACAAAAGCTTTTTTCGCCACAGATACTACGTTTCTTTGTACCGAAAAAAATCTGGCATTAAACTCGTTAAAATTCAAAGCATAACGACTATATAAAACAGTTATGTATGTATTATTAAATGATGGAAGAGGATAGATTCACTTTTACCATGGTATAAGATCTAATAGGGGAGAGTTGCCAAATGTGTACCGGTCTCATAAAGCGTACCTCTTCAATATTTTATAGCTCTACTCAATAGAAGCAACATTTAGTAACAAAAATATGGAGTAAATAAGAAATGTGTAAAATAGACAAAAAATGACAGGTTACATCTTGTTTTGTATATGCTATCAACATTTTAAAAAATCAGATACAATTGATGTAAATTTTTGATCAATTTATATAGCTGATACTAATGTAACCATGCAATTTTTAATTGCAGAATCGTTATTTTTTCTTAAAAGAAAATTCATAATAGCATATTTTACATTCATTGTATATACATATTTACAATTATTATAAAAATTATATCAATATTTTTATCATCTCTATCTCTGTCAAGTTTCCTAAATCGTATCTAATCTAGTCAGCATAAGAGTTCTTATATCGTATCGGTACAATTTAGGAACACTAATGTATCTTTATCTTTAAATCACATGACATAATCAACATTATTTATTTTAACACAATTGAAGTTGTTTTGTAGCAAGTCTGTATGAATATTATAGTTAGTATTCACAAGTTTTAATAATTAATAATTTCAATTTAAATTAATCTAATTTAATTTATAATTTATAATTTCTATAAATTTGTTTAAACTAAAAATTACACTGTAAAAATGTCTCTTTTCTGAGGACTTAATATTTTTAACTAAAAATATACAAAGGTTTAAACTCATTATTTTATCAGCTAATAAAGAATGAGCATTGATAAGGCGCATTGATTTTGATCTCCCTTAAATTTTGATGTGCCTCGTCAAAATGTATCTCTCAAAATAGTTTACACTCATCTCAAGTATTTTGAGTCAAAACGGACATGATTGCACAATGCAGGCACCAGCACCGTGCAATCATGTCCGTTTGACATGATTGCACGGTGCATGTATTGTGCAATCATGTCCGTTTTAGCTCAAAACACTTGAGATAAGTATAAACTGTTTTGAGAGATACATTTTGACGAGGAGCATCAAAATTTGAGAGCGACCAAAATCAGGCCTTATCAATGCTCATCCTTTAAGGCCTCGTCATACGATACATGATTTCCTGCATAATGGATTTGCATGCTGCTCTGTGCATGCTATAAGATACCTTCATGCATTGAGCGAAGTACGCTACTATCCTTGATTTCTGACATTTCTGTGTTTGATATGGTGCACTATTTTATGCCTCAATTCCTTATATGCACCAATCAAAAATAGTCACGTGATTGGTATCAAGTTCTTTTTTCCTGTTTTATTCTTATGTTTATGTTTCATATGATTTTGATTTGTATGCAATCAGGAATCAAGGCATAAAATAATGTACCATATCGAACACAGAAATCAAGGATGGTAGCATACTTTGCTCAATGCGTGAAGGTGTCTAGCATGCATCAGTGCAGACACAGCAGCATGCAAGCCCATCATGCAGGAAATCATCCATCGTGTGACGAGGCATTTACTGTATAAAATAATGAGTTTAAATCTTCGTGTATTTTTATTTAAATAATAATTATTGTGTAATCATGTCCGTTTTAGCTCAAAACACTTGAGATGAGTGTAAACTATTTTAAGAGATACATTTTGACAAAGCGCATCAAAATTTGAGAGGGGGGGGGGACATGAAATCAGTTCTTATCGATACTCATTCTTTTAAAAATAGATTATATAAACATATATAGCTTTTATGATTGATTGTAAAAACGTAAAAAGACAAGCGTAAAAAAATCTATGGAATTGTTCAATCTTTTGCGGTTAAAGATTGAATAATATCCATAGAATATCACTTGCGATGGTGACCCGGCCGAACAAATGACATGCATGTAGGCATGTAGATATCTCCGTTGTTGCTCTCGGAAAAATCGGAAAACTTAAAGGAAGTTACGCTCGACGTGTTGCGATTTACATTCTTTACGCATGCCTTGCGACTCGATGGAATTTTTATAAAAAGTTTTTTCATCCTATACGTCACGAATTCCCAGGCGGGGATGTGTTGCATTAAAAAATATTCCTACAGTATCTTAACTTCAAATTTAACACGTTTCGCTGGCAAAATGTCTTTGTTATCTAGAAATACGGTACAATTGCGCACCGTATTTCTTCAGGCAAAATCCAACCTATATTTCCATTTGTACTTATTACACGCCCGACATTATGTGCGCTATTGCCTATTTTATTTTATTATTAAAATAAAATAGAGATTTAAAAGTAATTAATGTATAAAAACGTACAAATTGAATTTTTTGTCAAAGTTTTGCTTGCAAGATTTTCTTTCTTACAAGAAATTAAATGTGGGAAACGCGCTACACGTTAATTAATGTAAAATTAAAAGTAAATAAAAGAATCGACTTAACTACGTTATTTTATGATGATTGACGGCTTCCGCCGTCATAATCCCTACAATTATTATAACTTTTAAATCCGGCTGCCACTTAAAAATTTTTAATACCTTTGTACCTGTCAGCACTTTGAACACGTCTTTTTAAATGGATATTTTTGCTTAATTTGCAATATTATATTAAAAAATTAATAACTTTTGCGAATGTCATGTAAAATTTTATTTAAAAAGAACTAATTAACTTTTCTGTCTACATGTGACATATTGCTTATTCCTGCCTTAATTAATCTTAAATTATAAAATTTTATTATTTTTTTAACAAATTATTTTAAATTTTATAACAATATTTGTATTAATATTTTATTTATTAATAGTTAATATCTATCAATTTGTAATAAAAATGTGCGTTTATTGCTCTATTTCCCACATTTTAAATATGTAAGTAAAGATTATGTCTTTCCAATGAAAAATTTGCTGACAGAACAATTTTATTATTAAAACCTAATCAGACGTCAAATTGTATGTCCCCTTTATGTACATACATGATTGTGGAAATGTCCCCGGTTCTGTCCTAATTAATCATTAGATTCCAAGCTACAAATAGTATCAATCAATGATGAACGTAATGTTTTTCAAGGGTAACGGCGAAGAAAAATAAAGCGTACTAAACAATTTAAGAATATTCTGCTGGATCGATCGGAAGAGAAGTCGAACACGAACGCAATTCCATCGGACGGCGACAACAATGTTTCTCCTTGAAATCATCGCCCGAGGTTCAATCGTTTGACCGCTTGGCAATCGATCTCTTTAAATAAGAACTGTTATAAAGTCGCCGATAGTATTTGTTGCTGATCATGAATTTTATATATGTTACACATTTATTGACGGAATTTCTTCCATCTCTTCTTACAGAGAGACAAGTATTTTTATGCTCTTACTTGGAGTGTTAATTATGTTAATTTGTATTTAAATCGTAAATTAAATTAAACCATAATTTTTTAATGAAAGAAATTTATTTTATCTATTCGAAGTTATTCTATAATTTTTTATTTATTGAAATATAAATAAACCTCATTAAAATTAACGTAACATTAGATATTTCAGATACTCAAATTGTCAGATACTTAGAAATTTATAAACCAGCGAAGGCTTCAGCTTTAATAAATTTTCTTATCAGTTATCTCTATATACAGGAAAAATCTCTCAAACGTAAACTTTTAAAGCAATATCATATACAAGCAATATTTCTCAACAAAAAGTTGGTAATTATTTTTTATTTTTATTTTTCCTTAATGAATTTCCGAAACCTATTAAATTCGCACATTCTCTAAATCAAGCACTTTTTAATAACGCGCATTTTAATATTTTGATCATAAGCCGTTTCAGAAACGACGTCATAATAATCCACAGAGTATCACAGCACATGTATAAAAAAAACAGACACCATGATTCGAATTTACACTGTAATTTTCATTTCCACGTCACAAAATCATCAAAGGTCGGATGGTAATTGTTGTAATGCAAATCACGACACACGAAATTTCGCCCGATCAATGAAACTCGTATGCCGCACGTGTTTCGGCATACAATAGAAGCACGCGTCCGACACTTATCCGACGGAGTCTCGCGCTTAAATGACGATACGCCGCGCCGTAGTAGTCGCGACGACGCTGCCTAACGTCGCCCACCCTCGCTCGTGCCATCCCTGCCGCTCGGTGGTGCACCTGCTTGTCTATAAGAATACAAAACGCCGGCGAAAACAAATTCGCGACTTTGTCTAATGGAAACAAGCTCATTATAGTAGTTTTCTTTTTCATGTCTCTTCTCATCGCTTATTATCTATTCTAGCCAATCTATTGCGCACATTTTTTATCACAATATTTTTACTAGGGTGTCAAAATAGTTTGTTTTGTAATTTTTCGCAATTATATATTGTGTTTTTGCTTCATTAATTCCTAATAGATACTTAAATAAGATGTATTTCTCTACATATTCTCTAACGCTCACATTATAGCGTATATTCTATTTTTGTTCGCTCGGAGAAACTGTGCAATAGTTTATAGCTGAACCCCGCCTTTCCCATTAATTATGTCATAATGTGATGTTCACGTGATATATAACTCTCCCTTTTTTCATCAATTTTTCGGATTAGCTTTCTTTTTATCTTTTAATAATATGGATGAAATAAAAATTATGGTAATAATAATATATTCAGAACAAAGTAAACAATGTAATAAACTTAATTTTAAATTGTAAATTTAATAAAGCCAAATAAATCTACAATAAATTAAAACATAATCTAAATTGCTCAAGTAACATTACATTAAAAATTCTCTGATATGCGATTTAAATTATTATAACGTGGATGGTATGTTAATATTGAAACACTCAATCTTTTAGATTAAATTTTATAAATAAAAAACAATAATAATATTTTAAAATACATACATTAGCCTATTTATACTATCTATTGTATTACTATTTTGAAAAGAGTATTTGAAATACACATGTTTTTCTATACAAGCATATTTAAGCAAATTTCGAATATAGACTAATTATGTAATTAGAAATTGCTTTGTTTAATTTAACTGATTGATAAAATTTAATGTTTCTATAATAGATTAACACTTAATAATTTCAAAACTGGATTGTATAATTTTTCTTCAATTATAATTTTTACATGATTTTAAAATAAAAAACAAATATTTAATATTATTTTATAATAATAATTACAAAATTATAAATCAGTAAAGAGGAAAATTGTGCTGAAAATTTTTAAATAATCTTTTTTATTATAATAATTTTAACTTTTTTATTGTTTTGTTATATCTACGATATAATATGAGATTTGTTACTAAAGAAATAAAAGAATAATGAAAACTATCTCATATGAAAATAGTCTGAAAAATGTATAAATGTTCGCGTGATGGTTGTGAAAGTTTTTGTACTATGATTGGGAGTTTCAACCCTCTTCGCAATAACAATGGGGTAACTCAACCTTGTTGATTTTATAGAATGGCGTGTAAAAATTTACACTTGTTTCTTGAAACGTATTTACTGACGTTAAATTATTATACTTTACAAATATTTGAATAAAGATGCATAATGAGAGTAAATTTATAGTCACAATGGACTTACAAATTATAAGGCAAGCTTTCAAATTACATCAATTCACCTTTTCTCATTTTTGCTAGCAAAATATAAACAATAATTCTTATAATTTTTATAAATATTCCATTTACAGTCTACATATAGAGATAGATATAAGTACATAAAATATAAATAAATCTGACAAGAGATGGTGAGATGTAGAATAAATTCATGTTATAAGAGAAATCTTGTCAATGCTAAAATTATATAAATATTTTTTTAAACATCGTTTTAATAAAAGTAATTAATAAATGTTTATAAAATTTTGATTTTCAAATAATGTGATTATTCCAAGGGGGTAATCACTCTTGAATTCTGATGTACAACCTGTCAGAATTCCGTTGAATTCCTTGAAGTCCGATGAATTCCGGTAAAATCGGTGAAGTCTGTTGAAGTCCGATGTAATCCGCTAAAATTTATTGAAGTCCGATGTAGTCCAATTTGTAAAAAAAAGGTTATCAGTTTTGATCGAGTTTTTTGAAAGCCCTTGTCCGGACATTAACATTCGTCTGAAAGTTTGTTAAAAAATGTTTGCCGGTGTTTCAAGACGAAGATCCGAAAAGTGGCAACAATATCCATAAAAGTCTAGTGAAATTCGATAAAGTCCGATGAAATCCGGTGAAGTCTTGAAGTCAGAAGTCCAGGTGTACATATATTTTCTAAGTGGTTACCCACTCAGATTATTCTTTTCAATAATTGCTACATTAGATAATAATGTATTTTTAAATATATTATAATGATAGTGATTTTACTTGCATTTGTTTTAAGAAGTTTTAAGAAGTTTTTTTAAATTCAATTTTTATGTAACTAACTCTTTTAGAATGCAAGTTTACATCTCAAAATTATTTTCTACTTATATGTATATCGTAGCATAGATATAATTTTTATAAAATTATTAATTAATTTCTTTAATTATTTCATAAAATAGAAACTGATAGTATTAAAAAATTAAGAATAATTGAAAATAATTATAATAATTCTTTAAAACCTACATTTTTATGCCATGTTATAACTATTACTAAAATTAATTTTTATGCCATGTTATAACTTCTACTAAAATTAGTTTTCAAATAATTTGATTATTCTTTTCAAAAATTATTACATTAAATAATAATGTATTTTCAAATATATTATAATGATAGTGATATTACTTGCATTTGTTTTAAGTTTTATTAAATTCAATTTTTATGTGACTAACTCTTTTAGAATGCGAGCTTACATCTCAAAATTACTTTTTACCTGTAGGCATATCGTAGCACAGATCTTATTTGCGGACAAAAACTTTTCATCATTTCCGGGGAAACGATTTTCCATTAAAAACATTTGGAACAAACTCACGGAAGAATACGCTCGCTGAAAGAAAGCGGCGCACAAACTGCTTTCAAATGAGAACTTATAGATATACATATATATAGATTTTTCTTATTCGTCGTTTTTTCTTTGCGATTTTAAGGTTACCATTACATTTATTTTCTCGACCATTATAAGCAAGATTTAATAAGATTTTTAATGTAATAATACTGAAATATTATCTAAAGTATTTGATTAATGTATACAAGATAATAATTGTCAATCAGCAATATTCTATTTCATTTAAATATTGAATACCACGTATTTTTAATAATCAAATTTTTGTTATTTATTGCATCGCTTGCGAAGGCCATGTCGAAGTCATCTCAAATGACTCCCGATCACAGGTCACGTCTAAAAGGAGAATGCCACGGCGCGAATATAGAGTTTAATTGAATTTGCAAAATAAAGGATCTTGTCAGGCTGATAATGAGGTCATAATAATACGTGATGCTTTACTTTACATCAGAATTTGAACGTAATTTCTTTGAAGAGCAATTTCAAACGTAAATCAATTTTTTACTAATGAAAGTTTTACAAAAGTATTAATTATAAAAAAGATACGAGAAAGGTACAAAAGATAATACAATTTCTCACAAACGAAAGTTATACGGATAGCAAAATGTTTCTCAATTAACTTGATAAAGTATCTTATTGACACAAATTTTGTTTTTATTTAAATTATCTAGGTCTTTAATCTAAAAGTTAAAAAAATTCTATAAAATTTTGCAAACGCTCTAACAAATGAAATTACAAAATTTCATTCAATTAGCCGAAATTCTATTGTAAAAATTTTTTCTAATTCAGAATATTCTGTATAGGTATTTACAATATGAATGTCTTTAATCTGAAAGTATTTCACAAGATTGTTTCAGATACATTTTTAGATTTTTATTAAAATAAAATTCACGGAATATCAAAGTGAATTTTAAACAGTAGCTGGAAACGGAATATTTTGTAAGATTAAGAATTGAAATTCTAAAAACATTTGTTTGCTTCCAAATCTTATGAATAACAATTTTGAATTCTGCATTTCCGTAAGGTTATATAAATGACAAAGCCAAAAGCGCATCGTTATGCATTAACTAACGTAGGAAATTGGGCCACGGGTGTCGCATACTAACGGCACAGACATTCTGAATGCAAATTGCTATAAGAATTACATGTAAACATCTGAAGTACACAATCAAATGAAGTACATTCTCGAAATACGACTTTAAATGCATATTCTATGCATTTTTGCGATGGCTTAAAGCTAAATGAGAATTGCTTGCTATCGCGAAATACTTTTGAATCAACATAAATTATTTATTTTTATATCCATGCCGTATCTATTTTATTTCTTTCTATTTTTCTTATTCCGCATATAGTTATTTTTGTAAAAAAAAATTTCTTTTTTTGTAGTAATTAACTTTATTTTGTAATTTCATTTGTTAGAGCGTTTGCAAAATTTTAATGAATTTTTTTAACTTTTTGAATTAAAAACCTAGATAATTTAAATAAAAACAAAATTTGTGTCAATAAGATACTTTATCAAGTTAATTGAGAAACATTTTGCTATCCGTATAATTTTTGTTTGTGAGAAATTGTATTATCTTTTGTACCTTATAATTATGATACTATAACATTATCCTTTAAATTTTAAATTTACTAATTAATAATAAAAATTAAACATTAGTTAAAAAAATATCTGCACACGCATATATACGATTTCAATTGTTTAATGTAATTATATTTTTATTGATTGTATAATAATATAAACTATACACATAACTTTATTATTATTAATAATATAGGAAACTTAATATAATGCTAGATTTTTATACTAATAATTTAGACTAGCAATATCATAATTATTAAAAAAATATTTTATTTATTATTTGCATACATTATAAGTTTTCTCGCACAAAATCTATTTTAAAGAAGTTTACAATAAAACTTTATCTTCTCTCATGAATTATTAATTAAGCCAAGCTTGTTTGCAATATACACAAATATTATTACAAGTGGTTATCTAACTTCCAAGCTCTATTAAATAAATGGCACCGCGAGGAATACCACAAGGTCAAGAATGGATCATTTAACTTCATAAACGAAGTGCCCGTTACGGAAGCTTCAAACTCTAAGGTTAGCTTTGAAATCCCTGTGCTTTCAGTCACGAGTTAAATTAAATTTAAATTTTAAGCCGATGACGTCACTCTTGAGAAATTGTGATAAATATCAAAGTGAGAAAAATATAAATCTTTATTTTTTAAGAAACACTAACGTATTATTTATAATAGTTTAACAATTTTTCCATTATTATATCTTGAATAATTTTTATAGTAAATTCATATTAAATAAATATAGATTAGAATTTTTTTCTAACATAGATGCGACATCAATTAAATCTTCATCATTTTGCTAAACACGGTATTTATTTAAAGAAATGTGCAAAATGCTTTTGTTTAGAAAAAAAACCTATTTAAATGTTTGATATAGTATGTCTAAGTAAAAACTTGATAAGCATTATTTATAGCCCAATAAATAATAATAGATATGATTATGAGGGCTGATAATATTTATTTATCTTACGATTATTTTAAATAATGGTATCAGAACAAAATAAAAAAAACGCTTATAAAATTTATATTTAATTATAATTTAATTATTTTAAAACTTTTTTGAAAAAAAACATTACATGAAAAATTAGGAAAACTAGATTAGATTTAACAATTTCTAAACAATATCTCAATTTAATATACATGTTTTTTTATATATTTTATATTTAAAACGTATATATTTTATTTATTTATTTTATGCTACGCAGTAATGTTAAGTTAATATTAAATTTAAGCTTTAATATACTCTATGAGTTTCATTAATAATAATAATTACGATTAGTAATAAAAATTATATTATGTTTAATAATAAGTAATAATAAGTAAACATTATTTATTTTAATATTTACTAAGTTATTTTATATGTACTTACATATAATAATTAAAGAGAGAAATTTAAAAACAAAAAGATCTAATTAATTACAGAAATCTTTGGCTAAAAATATTACAAAATTTTTTTTATAAAATTACCTTTTACTATAAATAAATTGATTTTTAAGCAATATATATCTATTACGACTGTATAAGTGTTTTACACATAACAAATATACATATAAGGAAGGCCAATGCACGGTTATAACAGGTGCTTCTATATTATTTTCTCATGTGATTATACATATGTATCCTAGTTTTGAAACGAAACTGCATGCCATTACTTCCGGATTCAACGTAATCCCAGATTGAAACAGGACCGTATTATCACGTATTAAATTGCTAATCAATTTAATAAGTAATTGATGCTCACTTACGTACATCTAATAAATTTCTCATCTCCCGCGATGTCAAATAAATGCTAGCTTGCATCTATACGAACCATTTTCAACGAATCTGAAAGAAATTTATTGCAAAAAAATGTTAATATAAATATCAATATAAAAATATTGATTTTTAAGTATTTTTTATTATATTTATGAAAACGTGTAACATCTTCTATACAAAAATATATAAATTTTGTTTTACCGTCAGTAGATAAATTATTAATGTATAAATTAAATATAATATCATAAAAATATTGTTTAAATTTTGTAACTAAATTATTGCAATCGTGAATTTGATGAGACTAAAAATTAAAGAAGTTTGACCAATCGTCGGTGACAATTGGTCTTTTGGATAATACAGAGATCTTCACAAATAAATTTAGATTAGATTTAAGCAAAACATGTAAATTTAATATATCATATAATGGACATGCTGTCATGATAAACTATTTTAAAGAGGCACAATGTAAAAAATAAATAAGCAAAAATTTGAAACTTAGCATGCTTACTGCGCCATCGTAACTGGATAATATCAGATATACATATATGAATGTATGTGTACATACATACGGCTAACCAATGCTCAGTTGGTAAAGTAAAACAGAGTATCATGTACTGATACTTGTAAACCTCTGTAAAAAAAACTAAAGTTCCAATAGATATTTAATATTTTTATTATATTATCAAAGGAAAAAGAAAATAAAATTGAATATCAGTGAATCTTTGAAGTTTTTTTCTCCCGCAATTACCTATAATATTGTAGTTCTCTGCCGACGCATCCTCCATTCATGCCTTTCCAGGTCGACGAAGATACCGGCGACGCCGCAACCACAACGCCGTCGCCCAATTTCGTCAATAATACGTCGTGACGTGTTACATAAAAGCCAAACGTCGACGCGCTTACATAACGCAAGATGTTTGAGACGCGCGCGACGAAGACAACGGGCGTGTAATGCAACGTGTGTAAAATCGTCGGTCGTGTAAGCGAAATATTTACACGCTCATGTAACCGGCTCTTACGCGTGCGAACGGCTGCGCCTTGCCCTCTTCTAGAATGCCACAAGGTAAGAAGCGTCGTTTCGTAACGCGAGAGTATGATCGTTTCAAAGTCAGCGGGTGCGCTGGCTTTGTAAACAACCGGGCGTAACAAGAACCGAGAAAACGACGGGAAAAACAGGAACAAAGGTCCGAAATCAGAGATGGACGAAGACATCGAGACATCCTGTATGGTGTTATTCAGATGCTGCAGAAAATGTACGTAACGAGACACGAGATGATGAACAATAAGGGTAAAAGGGCTATTATGAAAGATCGCGCGCTCACTCTCTCTCTCTCTCTCTCTCTCTCGCTTACTCCTTTTCTCTCTTACGCACATTCGCTACCAAACGCATTCGTCTCTGTTCTCATTCGCATGGCCGTAACATTGTGATTGCGTTCAGAAAATACAACACTTGAATAACGTTCTGAAAAACATACCGGTACAGATCTCGAAGTATATTCGAAGTATTGCATATTATAATATTATACCAATGCATATTATAATATTATAACAATGCATATTATAATAGTATATTATACTCAGAAGTATACCTTGTTCCACATGTTATTCGAAAGTTGCACCATCGTTGTGTTTTCTGTGAACAGCTTATTCATGCTTATCCGCAGATATCGGCCAATATTTTTTTTATCGCTATTAAATTCGTACCGAATCGCTTTTCGGTACTTACATGTCCATGTATATATTAAGTGTAAGTTGAGAGATGCGTGTGTTGTGTGTATCGCGTGTATGTGTATCATGTGTGTATATGCTGTTGCATGAGTTGGATGTGTGCGTGTGTGTGTGTGGGTTGCGTG